>NC_058087.1:194177225-194477225 GCF_014858855.1 Bufo gargarizans
TCCCCCTCTGCTGGAGAGTCATTCGGCTGTCGGGGCATGCTGGGAGCTGTAGTTCCCCTACCGCTGGAGAGTCCTTCGGCTGTGGGGGCATGCTGGGAGCTGTAGTTCCCCTAGCGCTGGAGATTCCTTCGGCTGTCAGGGCATGCTGAGAGCTGTAGTTTCCCCACTGCTGGAGAGTCATTTGGCTGTTGGGCATGCTGAGAGCTGTAGTTTCACCTCCACAGGCTTCATGACCACTGATGTATACAGCCCCTTGTGGCCGCCTCCTGCAGTGCATTGTGGGTCGACGTCCTCGCTTCTGATCTGCGGTCACTTTATAAAAATGACATAAAAGCCACATCCTGTAACAACAGCTGAAAACAGCGACTCATCGGAGCAGCATCTCACATGCAAGTCTAAGGTGTCCGCCCTTGTAAAAATTCCGCAATTGCGGAAGTGCGGGTCCGTATTTCTGGAGCCGGGCCGCACATCGTACGCCCCTATAGAAATGAATGGGTCCGCAATTCCGTTACGCAAAATGCGAAACGAAATTGCGGACGGGGCCTTAAAGGGATGCTCCTTTTTTCGCAGTAACACGGTGTCATTTAGAGAAGAAGCGCCATAAAATTCAGACACCTACGGTTTCCGCGGTCATACGTGTCAGGCTTTCCATACCGCGGTATATGTAGAATGGTGGTGGCGGAGAGCCATTGTGCAGACCGGCGATGTGGTGCCGGCAGTGAAGGGGTTACAGGGGCTGAAGAGGAAGTAAATATTGTACAAGGAGAAATGTGCTGCACATGTACACATCGCCTGCGGTTTTATGGCCACTTCCCGCAGCAGAGTCACGTCAAGCAGAAGCAGCCGAGCAGAGACGGCCCCGAGACCCTCCGGAGGGACAGGAGCATGGAGTTCCTGCAGAGACATCTCCCCCGCGTGTACCAGGCCGTGCAGAGTGCGCTGGTGAGGCTTATGGGGGGACGCAGTAAAGTGACGCACCTGTGTCCATCACACCTAGGAGTGGACGCTCGTCAGTCAGGAGCTGGGTGACCGCTGACCGATGCTTTGTGTTGCACTTGCAGGATTATATCACCAATGTGACGGCGCAGATTTTCGGAGCGCCGCCCAACGCGCCTCAGCCCAGAAATGCCCAGGCCAAGGCCCCTCTGAGGTCTGAGGACGCCGCCGCCCTAGGGGAGACGCGCCCGTCACAGGTAGGTGCCAGTGTGGCTCCAGATCTGCCTCCAGAAAAGTGTAAAGCAAAGGTCTGCAACCTGCAGCTCACCGGGGACTGGGAGACTACAACTCTCAGCATGCCCTGGACGCCAGAGTGGAGAGTTGCATACCAGAGTCCAAGATGGACACCGCCCTATCTCTATACTGTATATACTTAGAAAAGTGGTCGGCACCCTGCGGCTCTCCAGCTGTTGCAAAATAACAACTCCCATCATACTCAGGGCATGATGGGAGTTGTTATTTTGTAACAGCTGGAGGGCGCAGGCTGTGGCACGATAACTTAGAGGGATTCTACAGTCGTGGCCAAAAGTTTTGAGAATTACATAAATATTGGAAATTGGAAAAGTTGCTGCTTAAGTTTTTATAATAGCAGTTTGCATATACTCCAGAATGTTATGAAGAGCGATCAGATCAATTGCATAGTCCTTCTTTGCCATGAAAATTAACTTAATCCCAAAAAAACCTTTCCACTGCATTTCATTGCAGTCATTAAAGGACCTTCTGAGATCATTTCAGTAATCGTCTTGGTAACTCAGATGAGAATGTTGACGAGCACAAGGCTGGAGATCATTATGTCAGGCTGATTGGGGTAAAATTGCAGACTTGACCTGATAAAAGGAGGGTGATGCTTGAAATCATTGTTCTTCCATTGTTAACCATGGTGACCTGCAAAGAAACGCGTGCAGCCATCATTGCATTGCATAAAAATGGCTTCACAGGCAAGGATATTGTGGCTACTAAGATTGCACCTCAATCAACAATTTATAGGATCATCAAGAACTTCAAGGAAAGAGGTTAAATTCTTGTTAAGAAGACTTCAGGGCGTCCAAGAAAGTCCAGCAAGCGCCAGGATCGTCTCCTAAAGAGGATTCAGCTGCGGGATCGGAGTGCCACCAGTGCAGAGCTTGCTCAGGAATGGCAGCAGGCAGGTGTGAGCGCATCTGCACGCACAGTGAGGCCAAGACTTTTGGAAGATGGCCTGGTGTCAAGAAGGGCAGCAAAGAAGCCACTTCTCTCCAAAAAAAACATCAGGGAGTGATTGATCTTCTGCAGAAAATATGGTGACTGGACTGCTGAGGACTGGGGCAAAGTCATATTCTCCGATGAAGCCTCTTTCCGATTGTTTGGGGCATCAGGAAAAAGGCTTGTCCGGAGAAGAAAAGGTGAGCGCTACCATCAGTCCTGTGTCATGCCAACAGTAAAGCATCCTGAGACCATTCATGTGTGGGGTTGCTTCTCATCCAAGGGAGTGGGCTCACTCACAATTCTGCCCCAAAACACAGCCATGAATAAAGAATGGACCCAAAACACCCTCCAACAGCAACTTCTTCCAACAATCCAACAACAGTTTGG
The DNA here is from genome assembly GCF_014858855.1 of Bufo gargarizans. Lineage (NCBI taxonomy): Eukaryota > Metazoa > Chordata > Amphibia > Anura > Bufonidae > Bufo > Bufo gargarizans. The sequence continues at coordinate 194,179,794 of NC_058087.1, forward strand.
TGAAGAACAATGCATTTTCCAGGACGATGGAGCACCGTGCCATAAGGCAAAAGTGATAACTAAGTGGCTCGGGGACCAAAACGTTGACATTTTGGGTCCATGGCCTGGAAACTCCCCAGATCTTAATCCCATTGAGAACTTGTGGTCAATCCTCAAGAGGCGGGTGGACAAACAAAAACACACTAATTCTGACAAACTCCAAGAAGTGATGATGAAAGAATGGGTTGTATCAGTCAGGAATTGGCCCAGAAGGTGATTGAGAGCATGCGCAGTCGCAGTGCAGAGGTCCTGAAAAAGAAGGGCCAACACTGCAAATACTGACTCTTTGCATAAATGTCATGTAATTGTCGATAAAAGCCTCTGAAACGTATGAAGTGCGAGTAATTATATTTCACTACATCACAGAAACAACTGAAACTAAGATCTAAAAGCAGTTTAGCAGAAAACTTTGTGAAAACTAATATTTGTGTCATTCTCCAAACTTTTGGCCACGACTGTACATGCTGTTGTTTAAATTTACTGCAGTTTAGACAATGTCCACTAGAGGGCAACAACACCTGACATTGATTGGATGTGATGGACATCAGTGCGATACAGAAATAGGGTGGGCGCACTTCTCTGTTCTGTGGGGTCACATGTTGTATCACATGACCCCTCTTAGCCAGTCAGCAGCTCAGAAGTGGAGAAGGTTTACAATAGGTCAGACCAGGAAGCAGCACTGATAATGTAATGCAGCAGATGAGTGATATCAGTGTTATCTCTTTGCTGCTTTCATTTTTTTTTTTTTATTATTTAAATGTACCTTTTCTGCATGGAAATCATCAACAAGTTGCTGTTCATAGACCTGTTATTATATGTGTCTAGTCAGTAGTAATGTATGTACACAGTGACTGCACCAGCAGAATAGTGAGTGCAGCTCTGGAGTATAATACAGGATGTAACTCAGGATCAGTACAGGATAAGTAATGTATGTACACAGTGACTGCACCAGCAGAATAGTGAGTGCAGCTCTGGAGTATAATACAGGATGTAACTCAGGATCAGTACAGGATAAGTAATGTATGTACACAGTGACTGCACCAGCAGAATAGTGAGTGCAGCTCTGGAGTATAATACAGGATGTAACTCAGGATCAGTACAGGATAAGTAATGTATGTACACAGTGACTGCACCAGCAGAATAGCGAGTGCAGCTCTGGAGTATAATACAGGAGGTAACTCAGGATCAGTACAGGATAAGTAATGTATGTACACAGTGACTGCACCAGCAGAATAGTGAGTACAGCTCTGAAGTATAATGCAGGATGTAACTCAGGATCAGTACAGGATAAGTAATGTATGTACACAGTGACTGCACCAGCAGAATAGTGAGTACAGCTCTGAAGTATAATGCAGGATGTAACTCAGGATCAGTACAGGATAAGTAATGTATGTACACAGTGACTCCACCCGCAGAATAGTGAGTGCAGCTCTGGGGTATAATACAGGATGTAACTCAGGATCAGTACAGGATAAGTAATGTATGTACACAGTGTCTCCACCAGCAGAATAGTGAGTGCAGCTCTGGGGTATAATACAGGATGTAACTCAGGATCAGTACAGGATAAGTAATGTATGTACACAGTGACTGCACCAGCAGAATAGTGAGTGCAGCTCTGGAGTATAATACAGGATGTAACTCCGGATCAGTACAGGATAAGTAATGTATGTACACAGTGACTGCACCAGCAGAATAGTGAGTGCAGCTCTGCAGTATAATACAGGATGTAACTCAGGATCAGTACAGGATAAGTAATGTATGTACACAGTGACTGCACCAGCAGAATAGTGAGTACAGCTCTGGAGTATAATACAGGATGTAACTCAGGATCAGTACAGGATAAGTAATGTATGTAGAAAGTGTCTGGACCAGCAGAATAGTGAGTGCAGCTCTGGAGTATAATACAGGATGTAACTCAGGATCAGTACAGGATAAGTAATGTATGTACACAGTGACTGCACCAGCAGAATAGTGAGTGCAGCTCTGGAGTATAATACAGGATGTAACTCAGGATCAGTATAGGATAAGTAATGTATGTACACAGTGACTGCACCAGCAGAATAGTGAGTGCAGCTCTGGAGTATAATACAGGATGTAACTCAGGATCAGTACAGGATAGGTAATGTATGTACACAGTGACTGCACCAGCAGAATAGTGAGTGCAGCTCTGGAGTATAATGCAGGATGTAACTCAGGATCAGTACAGGATAAGTAATGTATGTACACAGTGACTGCACCAGCAGAATAGTGAGTGCAGCTCTGGAGTATAATGCAGGATGTAACTCAGGATCAGTACAGGATAAGTAATGTATGTACACAGTGACTGCACCAGCAGAATAGTGAGTGCAGCTCTGGAGTATAATACAGGATGTAACTCAGGATCAGTACAGGATAAGTAATGTATGTACACAGTGACTGCACCAGCAGAATAGTGAGTGCAGCTCTGGAGTATAATACAGGATGTAACTCAGGATCAGTACAGGATGAGTAATGTATGTACACAGTGACTGCACCAGCAGAATAGTGAGTGCAGCTCTGGAGTATAATGCAGGATGTAACTCAGGATCAGTACAGGATAAGTAATGTATGTACACAGTGACTGCACCAGCAGAATAATGAGTGCTGCTCTGGAGTATAATATAGGATGTAACTCAGGATCAGTACAGGATAAGTAATGTATGTACACAGTGACTGCACCAGCAGAATAGTGAGTGCAGCTCTGGAGTATAATACAGGATGTAACTCAGGATCAGTACAGGATAAGTAATGTATGTACATAGTGACTGCTCCAGCAGAATAGTGAATGCAGCTTTGGAGTATAATACAGGATGTAACTCAGGATCAGTACAGGATAAGTAATGTATGTACACAGTGACTGCACCAGCAGAATAGTGAGTGCAGCTCTGGAGTATAATACAGGATGTAACTCAGGATCAGTACAGGATAAGTAATGTATGTACACAGTGACTGCACCAGCAGAATAGAGAGTGCAGCTCTGGAGTATAATACAGGATGTAACTCAGGATCAGTACAGGATAAGTAATGTATGTACACAGTGACTGCACCAGCAGAATAGTGAGTGCAGCTCTGGGGTATAATACAGGATGTAACTCAGGATCAGTACAGGATAAGTAATGTATGTACACAGTGACTGCACCAGCAGAATAGTGAGTGCAGCTCTGGAGTATAATACAGGATGTAACTCAGGATCAGTACAGGATAAGTAATGTATGTACACAGTGACTGCACCAGCAGAATAGTGAGTGCAGCTCTGGAGTATAATACAGGATGTAGCTCAGGATCAGTACAGGATAAGTAATGTATGTACACAGTGACTGCACCAGCAGAATAGCGAGTGCAGCTCTGGAGTATAATACAGGATGGAACTCAGGATCAGCACAGGGTAAGTAATGTATGTACACAGTGACTGCACCAGCAGAATAGTGAGTGCAGCACTGGAGTATAATGCAGGATGTAACTCAGGATCAGTACAGGATAAGTAATGTATGTACACAGTGACTGCACCAGCAGAATAGTGAGTGCAGCTCTGGAGTATAATACAGGATGTAACTCAGGATCAGTACAGGATAAGTAATGTATGTACACAGTGACTGCACCAGCAGAATAGTGAGTGCAGCTCTGGAGTATAATACAGGATGTAACTCAGGATCAGTACAGGATAAGTAATGTATGTACACAGTGAGTTCTGCTGAGAAGCGGAAGCGTCTTTATTACATACACATGATTTATATTCTCTCTGGTGGGGAAGTGACCTCAGGGGTGGCCGTCCTCAGGAATGTCACTGTTTCTGCATCTGGGGAAAGAAGAGAGTTTTATAATGATGGAAATAAAGATGACGGAGCTCAGAGTTCGCCTTCAGAAGATTTTCCTCTTTCTTGATGCTGTTACCTACAGTAATGAGAGCAATAATAAGTAACTGCAGAGCATCACTGCTCTCCCTCCTGATACCTAGTGATATATTCTGCAGATTATTACATCACTGACCTCTCTAGAGTTCTGCAGAACATTGCTTTATCCCCACTACCTCCTGGCATATACATAGTGATATATTGTGCAGATCACTGCTCTTAGGCCTCTTTCACACGGGCGAGATTTCCGCGCGGGTGCAATGTGTGAGGTGAACGCATTGCACCCGCACTGAATCCTGACCCATTCATTTCTATGGGGCTGTGCACACGAGCGGTGATTTTCACACAATGCAGGCCCCATAGAAGTGAATGGGGCTGCGTGAAAATCGCAAGCAAGTGCGGATGCGGTGCGATTTTTACCCACGGTTGCTAGGAGACGATCGGGATGGGGACCCGATCTTTATTATTTTCCCTTATAACATGGTTATAAGGGAAAAAAATTGTATGCTTAATACAGAAAGCTTAGTAAAATAGGGATGGAGGGGTTAAAAAAATAAAAAATATAATTAAACTCACCTCATCCACTTGTTCGCGCAGCCGGCTTCTCTTCTTTCTTCTTCTTTGATGACCTGGGAGGAAAAGGACCTTTGGTGACGTCACTGCGCTCATCACATGGTCCATCACTATGTTGGACTATGTGACGGACCAAGTGATGAGCACAGTGACGTCACCAAAGGTCCTTTTCCTCCCAGGTCCTCAAAGAAGAAGAAAGAAGAGAAGCCGGGCTGCGTGAACAAGTGGATGAGGTGAGTTTAATTATATTTTTTTATTTTTTAACCCCTCCATCCTTAATTTACTTAGCATTCTGTATTAAGAATGCTATTATTTTCCCTTATCACCAAGGGGAAATAATAAAATTTACAGTACACAGATCCCAAACCCGAACCCGAACTTCCGGGTTCGGGTCTGGGTACCAAACATGCCGATTTTTCTCACGCGCGTGCAAAACGCTTTGCACTCGCGCGGAAAAATCACGCATTTTCCTGCGACGCACCCGCATCCTATCCGGCCCTCACACGTGAGGCCCGTGTGAAAGAGGCCTTAATTTCAGTGTTTCCTCTACTTCTACATCGCAAATAATGCATCTTCCTCTGATAGTCAGTCACTCTTGTACATTATGAATAAATCATGGGTTTCCTCTTTGGACAGGGTGCAGATCACATGACATTAGCGCCAGATCTATTGTTAGAGGATGCTGCTCTGGAGGCCACGGAGGAGAGTATGAAGATATACGGGATCCAGCAAGGTAAACCCTGTGGAGGAAAAAAAATATTAAAATATTCGCACGATTGTCCAAAATCAATATATGTGTCTATATGGGAATTTAATCAAAATGGCTTCCAATACCCCCTCAGGAGTTGCCCCCCATCTTTCCCAAAAGTCCTATAAACAAGTTGTCTAAGTATATGCATATAGATGACTCTCATATGTTCTAATTTCCAACCACAGGTGTTGAGATCCAAGCCCAGGAGACAAGGGTTAGACATCGGAAGGAAAATGTAGACAGAGAAGTTCTTGAACTTCATCATACAGTCAGCGATGGAAAATATATCTTCAGTCATCAACAAGTATCAATAGAGGAGCACAAAGATCAAGACCGCAACCAAGTCATCACAGATGATCTGAAATCAACAAAACCAGAAGAAATAGACAAAATTTCTTGTAGAGTTATAAGGAAAGTCCTTCACACTGAAAACCAGACAATCATTAATGAAGAGATACAGAAGGTAAGCCAAGAAGCAATGCTGCGTGAAGTACCTACAGAGATCAAGAATGAAGAGAAATCTTCCACTTTGAGGCATGACAATTTGTTGAAGGACCTAGAACCAAAGTTGTGTCAAGAAAATGAAGTTCCACCTACCAGAAGAAGTGATTTGAATTCTGAAATTGAAGAAAATTCCTGCAGTACAGGTGAGACAATTGTTTCTCCAAGCCTAGAGAAGACAGTAATTGTTCAAGAAGTCTCAGAAGGAGCTTCGATATGTCATGCAACAGTAACATCACAGGAAGTTGACCAGGAGCCAACAGACTGTGTTCCAGCCCCACCAGTCATAGTGGAATACGATGACTTGGATATACCAGATATCAAACAACAGCATAAGAAGTTGGTCACACCAATCAGTGCAGCAGACAGGTCTCCTTGTGATCAAGGAGAAGAATCCAGAAAAACATGGGAACATCTGCAGGAGACGGCTGTTCGTCTAGCCATGCACTGCAATTTACCTCAAGATGATGATCAGGAGTTTGAGACATTACAATCTGAAGAAATCACAAAAGCCTGTATTGTAAATGAAATGCATTCAAGTAGACCCGATGAGCAAGAGGATAATCAGGAACTACTAGAAGTGACAAAGGTGGTCAAAGAACTTAGCTCGGAAGAGACAGCACAATTGGAGGTTGGCGTTTTTTCCCTATCAGAAGAAAATGATGAACATCTAAAAGATCAAAAAGTTGTTAAGACGAGAAGAGTTCACTTCTCCCCTAGCACAGAAGAACGTGATCAGATGTTTAGTATTACATCAGAAGATACAGTTTGTATAAAGATTGATCTTATAGAAGAAGGAGCACTGGAACCATCCACTGAACACCCAGGTCACCCATCAAACTCATACCCAAGACCAGAACTAAATGATAAAGAAAATGATCTTGGATTCATATGCAGCACCAAAAATACTGAGCCATTAATGATAGATCCAACCACTCTGGAGGATCAGGTGAATCCACTGCACATGGGACACACTGTATGGTATGATGAGCTTGAAATGACTACAGATAAAGAGATGTTTGAATCCATAGGAGACATGTCCTACCACAGCGTGACTTTAGGTTTACAACCAGAGGAAACCATGACTGCAATCCCAGATAAGAAGTTGCCAAAGGAACTTTCCAAAGATGTTCCTTCTGTTGAAGAGATGCAAGACAGTGAACAGGGACAAACCGAGAACCCAATGGCCACTCTACATGATATCACAACACATTTAGGAGCAGACTGTGAAGTGGAGTATCATCATGGAGAAAATCCATGGAGTTTTAACAAAGTTGCTGGTTCTTTAGAGAAAAGTTCTGGGGTTGTATCAGAGCATTCAAGCCAAAAAGGATCATATTTTGCAGATCATGAAGTGACACCAATAAGTCTGGACGTTTTAAGTCAGTCAAGTGAAGCAATAAGGGTGGCTCTCTTGATAAGTGAGGATATAGAGTTACCAAAAGAACAGGCCCATGGAGAGGGTGTCAGTGAAAATACTGATAGTAAGGAGAAACAGCTTGGACTACAGCACCACCTATCAATGGAGGAAGCTGAAGACACAACCAAGGGTGAATTAACATCAATGACTGATGAATTAAGTATACAAAGCAGAGTTAGCAGACTACTAGATGAACACCATAGACCAAGTGAGAGCAAAGCTCTAGTCTATATACCAGGTGACGGATACAGTCAGATATCTGTCCAAGAGTGTGACACATCCAAAAGTGAGCAATTACAAGGCGACCTCATCAGTACTGAATCAGTGAGATGTCTCTCAACAGACCCAGCAAATATTGACAAAGTCCATACTGCAGAACATCTAGCAAAAGCAGAAGACAATGAAGAATCTGTAGGCAGAAACATTCCAATGAGGAATGGGACTCAAAAAGAAGACTTGGCTGGGAAGGAATCTGAAGATGTAGACGTTGCAAAAGAAGTGAAGCATATAAGCAAGCAAATAGAAGAGCATGTGAGTGTTAAGGAGGAACATCTGCTAGAAGAAATTAAGGATTACACATGGTATAGACAAGATAGTTATCAAAACGATGGCCTTGTTACATACAGTGATAGCAATGAGGATCCAGGTTCTCAAAAAGATCAGACTCCTACAGATAATACAGAAGAATTGTCTGAGCAGTTACTCTACAAGGATTATGAAAGTGAAGTAATGTCTAAAGATGGAGAGGCAAGACAAACCAATTCGCAAGTGAGTGGCACAGATGAAGACTCAACTAAAGTCAATTATCTGTATATTCTATCTGAAGCCGAACCTACAAACACGGGTCTCTCTGCTTATCCAAAAGATGCCATTGAATCAGAAGATGCGTTAGAAGGTTTCTGTACACATCCAGAGACAGGATTTGACCTTTTATCAGAAATCCACTCTGTGATCAATAAAAGTCCATTAGAGCAGGACTTTTCTGAAGTGATGGAGAGATCAGAGATTACTTATAGTGCAAGCTCAGGTAGAAACATAGAAATGGAATCTACAGAATCTTTAGAGTCAGGCTTCCAGACTGATAAAGCTATTGAAGATTTAGATTTCCAGTGTATGCACATACCAGGTCACCCAATTGACACAATCTCAGAAGACCTGACAAAAGAAAATCAAACTTCTGTTACACCAGGTGAAGCATTGGGAGATCAGTCTCTAGATAGTGTCAAGAATCTGGAGATTTCATTGAACATTCTTGCCGTAGACCAGGTTGAAACAATCTTGGATCAAAAGTTCACAGTGGACAGCATCTGTAAACCACAAGATGGTAGTGATCTCTTGTCTGACTTTAATTCTGTGATGTCAGTGGATCTTCCAGCAAAAGTGTTGGAAATTGTGTCTACTATGAATGTAGGTAACTCAGATAAAGGTATGGAAGATGATGTTCATTTTAATGAAGAAACCAATGCAGGGATCTTAAAGAAAATTACTGTAGAAGAATGCAGTTCTCGCCTCCATCTTTCAGAAGGACTTGAATCACTAATAGAACCTACTCAGAGGTTTCAGGAAGAACATTATTCTTCTGTTGGAATTGCTGTCAATGAGGCAGAGACAGAAGTTTTTGACATTGGTTTGGTCATCAGCAGTACCTCAGTAGAGACCTCAGAAGATGGTTTTGCAGGAGAAGATAACTCTTCTGTTACTCTACATGAGATATCAAGTGTACATTTAGGAGATCAACCTGTAGATCCTATCAAGGAGCTGAAGATTCCATTAAGCACTGGATCTCCTGCTGAAGACAACATTGAAGTACTTGTTGGATCCATCTTGGGTTCATATTCTGAGGCACTAGAAGGAGGTGCTGATATCTTACCTAGTGTTGACCCCTCAGCAGAAGACACTGTTTCTACTATGAATGTAGAGGAAATAGATGAGGGTCATTCCAATGATGAAGCGATTGTAGGTATCTTGTCAGAGACAGTCTGTGTAGAAGACCCTGAGGAATATTACCCCAAGGTGTGTCTTTCAGAAGAACTTGAATCCAACACAGAGCATGAGTATACATTTGAAGAACATCGTTATTCTTCCAATGTTGTCATTGAGACTGAGGTAGAAGCTGGTTACATCAATAATGACTTCAAAATGACTGAAACTGATCCTTCACTAGAAACTCACAATAATCTTATTCAAGACTATATACTGGAGAAGCTCTCACAAAGTAAAACAGAAAGTCAATCGTCCAAAACTCTAGATCATGCATCTACAAGGCAATTTGAAGATCTTAAAGTTAACAAGTCTGTTGTTCCTTTGGAAAATGTAACCCTTGTTGAAGATATTGATTTAGTTTTAAGATTCACCTCAGCAGTTCAAGATAAGGGTGATCTCTTATCAGACATTAATTCTGTCAAGGTAAATAGTCACCCAACAGAAGTCATTAGGACTGTCTCGACTTGTGAAGAAAACATATTGGACCTAAGTAAAGCAAGAGAGATACATCATGAATCCGCTGTTCAAGCTGATATCCTTTCAGATACTGTCCCAGATGAACAGGAGAAGATCCATAATAATGTCTCTGAAGAAATTGTATCCAGTCTTCAGCCCAGCCAAAAACTTGAGGAAAATCAACACAATTCTTCATCTCAAGTCTCAAGTGAAGAATCATGCATTGGTTTTGACATTATCAGTACTTCAGAAGGAAATGGCAAAGTTCTACTTGAAGATCAAGAGGACAAAGAAATGGATCCTTCAGCAGAAACTCACTGTAGTCTTATCACAGACCACACAGTGGAGATGATATCGGAAAGTAAAGAAGAAGAAAGTCAACCATCAGAAAAGCTAGATGATGCATCTAGAAGAGAATTTGGAGAGCTTAAAGTCAATGAGCCTGTGATTCCTTTGGAGATGGAATATCATGTTGAAGATATTGATGTCATTTTTGGATCCACCTCAAAACTTTCTCAGGGTGAGGATGATCTATCTGCTAAGATGACAGATCACAGAACAGAAGTCATTAGCCTTGTCACTACTACTGTTGAAGAAGACATATCAGATACAATTAAAGTATGTGAAGTAATAGATGAATCAGCTGTTCGAGTAGATATCCTTCCAGATACTGCTATTTCAGATGATCAGGAGAAGATCACTTATAATGTCTTAGCTATTTCTTCTTCAGAAGAACTTGGATCCAGTCTTGAACCTAGCCAAAAACTGGGGGAATATGAACACAGTCCTTCATTTCCAGTTTCCAGAGAAGAATCTCTCACTGGTTCAGACATTGTCAATAGTGTAGAAGAAAATGTACCTGTTCTACTAGAAGATCAAAAACACAAAGACATGGATCTTTTATATGAAATCCATTCTGGAATTACTTTAGATTACTTAGTAGGATTCACAACAAGTACGTCTACTGTCAAGGTTATTGCATCGGATGAAGCTGCTGAGTCAGAAAAGGAAGGTTCTGAGGAAACCACTCAAGAATTAGCTTGTTCAAAACTTAGTGAGGAACCAGAGAAGAAGCTTAATGAACAAGATTACTCAACAGTTTCGACCACTGGCACCCATCCTACAGAAGACATCACTGGTTCTGAGAACAATAAATCCTTAGAAACAACTGATTATTTTGGGTCATCAGGCTTGGAAATCCAGCTACTTCCAAGTATGGATCATACTAAGCAAACAGGAATGGAAGGGGAAGGTAAGGAAAATATTTATAATGAAGAAGCCTTGTGTTTGGGTCAAAAAAAGCCTGTAATCACAATCCACACCGAAGAACCTCTACAATTAACAGAGCCACCAACCCATATAGAAAAAAGCGAAGACCAAGAGAGATCTGTAGTGGATCAGAAAGGATCATTGATGGAACCAAGTGTAGAAGAAGAAGACGACATTGACAACAATCTGGTAAGTGTCTGGCTATTCATCTGCTATGGCTACATAATGTTCACAGCATGCTGTAAAGTGAGGATGTTAGACAGATTTCCAATATGGAGTTTGGAAATAATGTAACTGTCATATATTGTTTTGTCTGTAGCTCCCTCATAACACATTGGACATCAGTGCCCAGAAGAGTCGTGTCCAGTTACGTAGAAAAACCTCTATTCGCCGTAAACAGGGGCAGCGCCAAGTTACACCTGACAGTGAACTCGTTGAACCACCACAGCCAGTCAGCAGGCCTCGGCCGATGGGAGTAGCCATATTTCCAGGAGACTTGCCGGTATTTCCAGTGGCTTCTGCCATGACATCTGTTGCATCACATCCTCCAGAAGAACCCAAGGAAGCGAAGCCTGCAGAGGAGGAGTTCCTTATAAAACCCAAGAAGGGGATACCAAAGCATGCTGGGTAAGGATTATGAGCAATTTTCATTATAGATTCTTGGAAAGATCTATTCCAGGGGCATCACAAAGGGAACTAAAGTCCTGCTCAGCCTGAGCTTTCTGGTTTGTGGATATAATGCCAGTGTTTGTGGGCTATGACCATGACGGGCAGAACAGCAGGGCAAGCTTAATACAGCAATGGTTCCAGTATAAGACGTCATGATATCTGAGGCCAGGTCTCATGGGTGGTACGTACTCCATCCATTATCAGTATATGTAGTTATAGGGGTTTTCCGAGATTTTAATACTGATGATCTATCCTCGGGATCGGTCAGCAGTATCTGATTGGTGGGGGTCAGACACCTAGGACCCCTGGCGATCAGTGGTTTGAGTAGGCACAGGGGCTCCTGTGAGCGTTGTGGCCTTCTCTCTGCTTTTCTTAGGCCATTGACGACACATCAATGCTTTTCTTAGGCCATTGACGAGCAGCTCAACCTCATAGAAGTGAATGGGGCTGAGCGCAATACCAAAATGCGCTCACAGGAGCACCGATGCCTTCTCAAAACAGCTGATCAGCGGGGGTCCCAGGTGTCGGACCCCCATGATCAGATACTGGTGACCTATCCTCAGAAAACCCTTGTAATGCAAAGGAACCATAAAAAGGAAGCAATGACTTTGTGGTCTTCTCCATTATCGTTCTGATTTTTAAATCCCCCATCTCTTGTCGGGGGTCTGCACGTCTCTGCCCACAATGGAGCAGAAGACAATTTCACATTCTTTACTGGATGGTGACAAACAGTGAAAACTGTAACTTCTGTAAAGACATTGAGGGCTGTGAAATTCCCTACACGAACTTCCAGCAATCACTACTAATCGGGGAAACCCTAGTGGGATCTGACTACGGCATAAACTCCACCATCCCCCCAGCCAGGCGACCCAATAACGTATAGACCATGTGACGTTCCCCAATGAAAATATGATAGGAGTTATTGTTAATAACACTGGAAATGTAGTCCTCTTGTCTATTAGTAATGCTCTCTGTTACTATCCCTCTCTGTATGAACAGGTTTGGGATCCCACATCCTCAGATGATGCAGGAGTTACAGGCGCGCCTGAAGAAGAAGAAGCCAAATAAGTGACCAGAGGGGGGGATCCTGGTTAATGCACATAATGTATTGTAAATACAAAAAATTAATAAAGATTGTCTATAAAATGTACGATGAGACCAGACGACATCCATCACTGCCTGGCATATGGCCATCACATCAGACAGGAAACCCCACTGAGTTCACTATAGGGAGGGTGGGGGGTTATTTGAAGGATTTGGTCAAGGAGGGTTTATAGACATACACCATGCTCAGTGACCCCATAACGTTGTCAGTCATGGTCAGTGCAGTGCGTGCCTCCCTTCAGACTGGTCCACCAGAGTACCAGAGCATTCTCTGGTAGGCCAAGGATCTGATACCATAGTGGGCCTCACAGACCCAGGAGAAAAGAACATTTGGAGCTTCCTTTGCAGACAATAAATTGCCACAAGAGACTTTTTCTTCGAATCAAAGCCTGTTGGATTTTATTGATGATATGGAGGTTGGGCCCCAAGAATAATTTTCTCTGGTGGGCCCAAGGAACCCCAATCTAATCCTGTGTGCCCCATAACAAAGCCAAATACACAGACACTATACAGTGCTAACTATAGACCCCCCCATTACAGTCAGTGCCGCCTTCATATAGTGCCAACAACAGAGCTCTCATACCGTGCCAATGACATAGCCCTCACGGAGAACTAGCTATAGAGCCACCTTAAGAGTGCCACCTACATACAGTGCGAACCAGAGAGCCACCCATATTGTACCCACCACACAGACCTCACAAAGCCTCCATAACAGTGTTAGTCAGTCCCAGGAACGGGAACCCCTATACAGTACCAAGCACAGAGCCTCCATAACTGTGCCAGCCCAGAAAGAATACATACAGTGCCCTCATAGAGAACTAGCTACAGAGCCCACATAACAGTGTCCATATAGTGCCCTTGAAGCTCCATATAGTGACGGTCACACAGACCCCATACAGTCCTAACTACAGAGCCCCATAACAGTGCCAGTCCCAGATACCCCATATCGTGCTAACTACAGAGACCCCATACAGTGCCAGCCCTGGAGATCCCATACTACAACTACAATGCTACCATATAATCTCATCACGAAGACCCAAGATAGTGCCAATTCCAGAGCCCCATTCTGTCCCAACCTCCTAGACCCCATGAAGTGCCAACCACAGACCCCCCATAACAGTGCCAGACAGAGTCCTAATAAAACGAGTGCTGAAGCCCCTGTTGTCAGCCATAGATCCCCCATACAGATAGAAACTGTATAATGTGATACTGAAATCTCCAGCCTTACAGAAATCATCTGTGTGCAGAATCCAGACCAGTCCCATGGAATCCACCCCGTGCTACCCACTGACTATATAGTGTATACGGAACATATGTATATGCTTATCAACAGTGTGATATAACAGAATACGTAAACACAATGGGGGATGGGCAGCTGTTTGCAGGTTGTTTTGTTTAGTATAATCCTTGTCGGGGGGGGGGGGGGGGGGGCTTACAACTTTTGTTTTCGGTCAGACCCAGGATTTCCCCCTATTATTATGACTCAATAACAAATGGCTTTCTGAGCACCCCTAGCAGGGATCTTCCGAGTTCTCATTGCCTCCTTCCTTTTAAGGAAAAGGAATATGGACCATGTTTTGGAGATGTAAGGGTATAAGGGTTAGATGTCCCTGTAATTGAGGGACTTTCACAACCATCCATGACATTTTGGGTCTTTTACCCGTTAAAAAAAAACTTCAAAAATTCCCAAATTCAGATTTTTTTTATTTAAATGATAAATAAAAACAAGATGCAAATATAAAAAATAGTAACAATGTTCACAAAATGTAACAAGAACATAAATTAACATAAACTATTCTCACACATTTCTGAATAGTAATACTGAATCTCAAGGCATGGGATGAAGACCTGAGTTGTAGAACAAGACCTCAACTGGTTTCTCCAACGTGTAGTCAGCAAATTTCCTAACAGAAAAACACTTCCACAAAATTAGGCTGTGACTTACTGTAACAGAATTGTGCAATCAGGTGGCTTTAAATTACCACCGACTTGGAATCCTTTTTAAAACCGGGTGGATGAAACATGAGTAGAAGACAACTCCAAGAGGCTGGGTCCCCTTAAAGACTCGTGTAATAGTGGTGGGATTGGTGATCCACATCATGTCTGGAAGTTTCGGAGGAGGTTTACAAAGGTTTCGCCAACTAGGACACGTAGATAAGGAGGGTTGCAGACTATGAAATGATTTCGAAAAGTCTATCAGTCCATGACTTGGAGTAACAATCCAGGACTAGAACATATTGGTGAATACTCTTTGAAATTTGTTAAAGTTGTGATTGTAGGACATGATGAGGATGAATTGGACAACCAGGACATTATCAAGAAGGTTGTTGTAAACTAGGAGATGTTTTGAAAGATGAATCTAGGACATGTTGAGGAAATGGACGTGGTGGGGAGCGCAGTTGTTTTCAAAATTAAAGGACATGCCAAAGAGCAAACAACATAACTGATGTCTGATGAAGGATCTTAGAGACTGGGACATGTTAGAGACTCTACGAGCCTTAATCAGGCTACTAGTACTACTAGTATGGTCTAGACTAGAAAACTTTGGAGTAGGGTGTAAGAGTCTAGACTACGTTGGTAAAGGTTTCATCTCCAAAGGAGAATTTGAAAAGAGATTTCTATAAGACCAGTCGATATTGAGACAACATGTGGGAAGAGGTGACCAGTTAGAACTTGGCAAAGTAAAGTGAATGTGTAAGGAATGGTGGAAGAGTGTGGTAGTCCAGGAAGCACGGGGAAAGGGTTTAACAGTCTACGGCAGTAGCCTAATGTGATTCATTATGGAAATGAGGGCGGCAGACTGGGATGAGTTAAGGTCCCATTCCACAAGAAGATTATTGGGAACAAATGTTTGTATGAACATTCGTTCCCGAGAATTGGCCCATGTAAAGGCTCCTCCGATCACCCAAGGAATGAGCATCAAAATCATTGTTTCTAGGCAGCAGATTGTGCTGTGTGAATAGCATCTGTTTCCCAGAAACAATGAATCTGTATGAGGACGACATTGCAGGAGCGATTGTCCCCACACAGCCAAGGTGATTGCTGCATGTACATGCAGCTCTCACCACCTATGACAAGCAGGCATGGGTCCTTCCCAATAAGTGCCTGCTCAGTTGGTGTGTGTGTGAAATGATGGATGTCCTGCAGCATGGTTAGGAGGACACGTTGGTGGAGCCTGGTAGGTGACAGTATAGCAGCACACAGCAAGGACACAAATAAGCTTTCTCATACAAGCATATTAGCTGCCAAATAAAATTATATAAATATAAAAGTAAAAAAATATATATATCCTATAAAAGTAACAAAAGCTTCACAGTTCTGTCCAGGATTTCTAGTGATGTGAGCATAAATTATCAGGTATCACGTACAAGTAACACATCCAGTAAATGCCCTGAACACAGTGTTACTGTTCGTTACTCATCACAGAAGACTCAGTGACTGTCAGCATGTCAGTGCAATATCCAGAACGTAATAAATAATAATAAATAATCACATATAATAAAACCATAAATATTATCACAGCAGATAACGGAAGAGGCAAGAGGACAGGGGAGATCATCAACTGGGAAACTGGCAAACTAGGTCTCTGTCACTAAACAATAGTCCTTTGGGTGCAGGACAATGACATAATGACACTTGGGGAATGGGACAAGGACACACTGACACTTGGGGCATGGGACAAGGACCCACTGACACTTGGGGAATGGGACAAGGACACACTGACACTTGGGGAATGGGACAAGGACACACTGACACTTGGGGAATGGGACAAGGACACACTGACACTTGGGGAATGGGACAAGGACACACTGACACTTGGGGCATGGGACAAGGACACACTGACACTTGGGGCATGGGACAAGGACACACTGACACTTGGGGCATGGGACAAGGACACACTGACACTTGGGGCAAGGACACAGACACTTGGGACAAGGACACACTGAGACTTGGGGCATGAGACGAGGACATGAGGTATAGAGCAATGGTACACTTGGGTTTATCGGAGTTTTTCACGCTTTTTCCCAGCTAAGTTCCCCTCTCGTCTTCTGCAGCTTACAGTACGAGAGTGTAATAGTGTATAAGTCAGCAGTATTATTTATGGGGAGGATGTACCCACATAATATGAGCACCACCCCTCCACACACACACACAGACACTTAAAATTGTCCTCATTTTCAACCATGAAAACGTTGAAGTATGGTGTACTCCCTCACCGCCCGAAGTAGAGTTTGTTCCATGGTTCGAAGAACTTGGTACATCTTCAGATGGGTGGACCAGTTTCTGGCCCCACCCCATGGGTGCTCTTGGGATGAAACTTTTGTGTGATTGAGTCCAAGTAACGACATCTAAAAAGAAAGAAGAATTAATAAACATTTCCTCAGCTCTACTACAGAGTGATATGCTAGACCCCCTCCACATTAATTCACTTATTTCTTCTCCACCCTTGAATGGAGGTCATCAATAATCATAAGATGGCCCTCTTCATTTTACCTGGCCCTGTGTAGTCATTTCTATAATTGTGATTAGTCACTTACCTGTCTGTGGATGTGATGTAGCAGATCTCGAAGGTCTAGACGTACATGAGTGACGCTACTCTTGAGAGGTGATGGCGAGCCCTCCTTAGTCTCCTCCTTCTCCCATTTCTCTAGCTCACCCAAATATACAGGGTAAACCTGAAGAGTGTCACTGAGGAATCGGAGCCGCTCACTTGGCTGAAGAAAGTAAAATTTGTTAGGAGGTCTAGAGAAAAAAGTAAGGGTCATAAAGTAAGGAATGGTTGGAGAACATCAGAAACTTACCTGTAGCTTCAGCCAAGTAGTGATGTTAATAGCTACTGAGGTCAGGTTTAGGAAAGATCCTGTGAAATCCAAGTGTGACCCAGGCAATTTCCACATACGCTAAAGAGAAACAGCATTGCTATTAGGACATTTGTCAGAAGATCTCAAGTGGTAGCAAAGCAAGAAGACATTAAACAGGCAAAAACAGTAGAACATCAATGCTCAAGCTTGGAGACAGAATGGAAGATAAAAATTTTATCATAGAAAATAAAATTTTAGGCAAGGAGCCTGGTAAAAACATTGTGGTGTAAACTCCAATTCTTTAGGAAGGTAAGATTTGAGACAAGAAGGCTTTAAGTAAAGACAGCTGATATAAAGAACTTTGAAGATAATGGCTTAGTTAGATAGGATGAACATAGTCAAGTCAAAAATTGCCAGAAAATCTTAGGTCTTAGGTTACAAGGTCTATGGGTCTACGATTAGAGCATGACCCTGGATTACCCGTGACATCTACTGAAATCCACAGACGCCCACTGGTTTTGAAAGGAACTATGAAGTGTAGAGACATTACATCAAGACCCATGTGGACAACTTTACTCAAGGGGAAAAAAGACAAGGGTTTGCACAAACAGGATAATCCCTTGCACTTGTGATTTATAGTATAGATTAAAGAGAAACCATTGCGGAATATGGGGAAGTTGTAATACAAGTCACATAATACAATATACAGAATGATAATACAGAAAGCTACAGCTGATATTGGTCACTTACATAGTCATGGGTCAACAGTCTGCTCTCTTGTAAGAGTTTCCTGGACAATGTTAACGTCTTTCTGAAGTCATGGCCAAGGCTGACACTTTTCGTTGTTGTAGTGGTGTTACTTATAGGACGTCCTTCCACCGGCCACCTCAAGACAATGCCAGAAAATATTATGGGCAGCCAGAAATGACCTGCAAAGATAAAAGAAGGTTTCTGTGATAAGACACAACAATTTTCCTGTCTATACAACAAAGCTTTGTGACCTCTTCTCCTCCTCGTCACCTTCTCCTATTTACCTTATAATGAGTTTTTTCCCGGTGTGCTAGAAGGCACATTGGTCTTTGCAGCTTTTCTCCTTCCCTTCTCTTAGCTATCTCTTAAACACCACCACCCCCTTCTTTCTATTCTGAATACTCTTTGCACTCCCTTCCCCTTCTCTAAATTTTCTCATCTCCTTCCACAATCGTCTATAGGGCAGTTTTTAGAAGCTGCCAATTTCCTTCCCTTTGAGCAAGAAACAGTTAGTTTGTGACCATCGAGAGAAGTAGGTCGGTCTGTCTACTTATCTACGTCCTCATATATATGCTAAACAAATATTAAACTTTATGAGCCAAGGTCAAGGATTTTTATATTCTCTTTCAAGGATTGAATTTACAAAAACTGCCTCCTACCCCTAACCTGATTCGAGTGGTTTGCTGTACTTGTAGAGAAGAAAGTTACCATTCATCACAATCTCTTTTGGTGGGGATCAGGTCAGATAATAATGGAGTGTGGTGGAATGACCGGCATTCTCCATGACTGGACATTTTCGGTTGGATGTTGCCTATACTTCTACCTATTCTTCTAAGACCAGATATTCTTACGTAGAGGAACCAGTGATATTTAAGTAGTTCTATAGCTGTGTCTTCTGCACTCAATATTTGAACTTCGTACCTGCAATCATTGTGTTCATCTTGAGTGTAGATTGTGCCCCAGGATCTACTCCTTGTGTGTCTGTGCTCAGAAATCTCCATCTCTGGGATTTTATACCCTGCAGACTTTCATTTTAGAGCTACTAGAACTTATCTTCTCTCAGATGAAGGACAAGGGGATTCCCTTCTTCTTCATTTCTCACACGTGAGTTTCCTTAACAAAAAATTAGATCATCTTGTAATAAAAGTGCTCACAATTTGGGAAGTTTGAAAAGACACCACACTTGACACTATTATTATTTAGTCATGATCCCAGGACCCATCACTCTGTGGTCTTTCTACACCAGGAGACCATTAACCTCAGCACCATGGGATGGAGATCTGTAGAAATGGTCCAAGATAGCTTTTACGTTCTGTCATGAAAGAGAGCAGCATATGTTTGGAGTCAGGGGTGGACACACCAAAAAAGACCCCCTGTGTAAACGGTATGTGGACTCTTTCAAGCAGCATACTGGCAGCTTACATCTTCTCATATTAAGACCATGTTCACATCACGTATATCAGGCCTCTGCTTAATGTGGAATGGTTTCCTGTGACAGTTGCCATATAATTGTCACGTGGGGACTAATGATATCCTGAGCTACCCCAATTACTGTCCCTACCTACTTGCATGATGCGTCCTAGATGTCGGCCCACAACTGGTCGACAGTCCCTCCGTGACTTAAGTGTCGGGGCCTATATGGGAAGGATGAGGTGGAGACAAAAATACACTAGTGACAGATCGGCCAAAACGGACTAGTATCAAATCAGAAACAGACAAGCCGGGTCAGACCAGGAGAGGCAAAAATGCACTGAATCAGGAGACACAAATCAGTAACCAAATCGCGTCTAAGTCAATACCAAGAGAAACAAGATAGGGCACAATTACAGAAAAATAACCAGAAACAATACCAAGCCAGAAGTCGATATCAGGAAGTCATGTGAGGGTCCAAATCATCAAGCAAAGGGTCAGCGTCAGAATCCAAAGCAGAAGTCCATAATCCAATAGTCTAGAGCTGATTAGTAAGGCTAGCGTAGCGATCTGAAGATAAAACAATCACAGGCAACTACGCTACTGGACGCTGGCTGCGTCCCCTGACCCCTTGACATCACTACGCCAAAGCTCTCCAGCTTGCAGAGGCTGGCCTTGTTGCCGGTGGAGGGGCAATTATATACATAACAAAAAAGTGTGAAACAACTGAAAATATGTCATATTCTAGGTTCTTCGAAGTTGCCACCTTTTGCTTTGATTACTGCTTTGCACACTCTTGGCATTCTCTTGATGAGCTTCAAGAGGTAGTCACCTGAAATGGTCTTCCAACAGTCTTGAAGGAGTTCCCAGAGATGCTTAGCACTTGTTGGCCCTTTTGCCTTCACTCTGCGGTCCAGCTCACCCCAAACCATCTCGATTGGGTTGAGGTCCGGTGACTGTGGAGGCCAGGTCATCTGGTGCAGCACCCCATCACTCTCCTTCATGTTCAAATAGCCCTTACACAGCCTGGAGGTGTGTTTGGGGTCATTGTCCTGTTGAAAAATAAATGATGGTCCAACTAAACGCAAACCGGATGGAATAGCATGCCGCTGCAAGATGCTGTGGTAGCCATGCTGGTTCAGTATGCCTTCAATTTTGAATGAATCCCCAACAGTGTCACCAGCAAAGCCCCCCCCCCGCCATCACACCTCCTCCTCCATGCTTCACGGTGGGAACCAGGCATGTAGAGTCCATCCGTTCACCTTTTCTGCGTCGCACAAAGACACAGTGGTTGGAACCAAAGATCTCAAATTTGGACTCATCAGACCAAAGCACAGATTTCCACTGGTCTAATGTCCATTCCTTGTGTTCTTTAGCCCAAACAAGTCTCTTCTGCTTGTTGCCTGTCCTTAGCAGTGGTTTCCTAGCAGATATTCTACCATGAAGGCCTGATTCACACAGTCTCCTCCTAACAGTTGTTCTAGAGATGTGTCTGCTGCTAGAACTCTGGGTGGCATTGACCTGGTCTCTAATCTGAGCTGCTGTTAACCTGCGATTTCCTCCGCAGCAGAGGTGACTCTTGGTCTTCCTTTCCTGGGGCAGTCCGCATGTGAGCCAGTTTCTTTGTAGCGCCTGATGGTTTTTGTGACGGCACTTGGGGACACTTTCAAAGTTTTCCTAATTTTTCGGACTGACTGACCTTCATTTCTTAAAGTAATGATGGCCACTTGTTTTTCTTTACTTAGCTGCTTTTTTCTTGCCATAATACAAATTCTAACAGTCTATTCAGTAGGACTATCAGCTGTGTATCCACCTGACTTCTCCACAACGCAACTGATGGTCCCAACCCCATTTATAAGGCAAGAAATCCCACTTATTACACCTGACAGGGCACACCTGTGAAGTGAAGACCATTTCAGGTGACTACATCTTGAAGCTCATCAAGAGAATGCCAAGAGTGTGCAAAGCAGTAATCAAAGCAAAAAGGTGGCTACTTTGAAGAACCTAGAATATGACATATTTTCAGTTGTTTCACACTTTTTTGTTATGTATATAATTCCACATGTGTTAATTCATAGTTTTGATGCCTTCAGTGTGAATCTACAATTGTCATAGTCATGAAAATAAAGAAAACTCTTCGAATGAGAAGGTGTGTCCAAACTTTTGGTCTGAACTGTATATATTATCTATCCATCCCTGTCACCGCCACTTCTGTGAGAAGGTCTGTTCGATGTTCTTCTCTACCTGCATGAAGTTCTTTGTTTTGGTTTCACTTTGTCATCTCCTTTCCTTCTCCCAGCTGTCACCTATTTGCACCGATTGTCTCCCTTTATATTCCCTCCCATACTGCCTCACTTTGCGGTTTATACTTCTTCCTGGATTGTGTTCACTGCTGGAGGCTGCTTCTCCTGATTCCTCAGATAAGTCTGTTTCCTTTATTTGTGTTTCCTTGCTGGCTTGACTCTAGGTGACCCTGACTCCGTCCGTATTAAGTAAAGGGAGCCGGTGGACGTGTCCCCTCACCATTATAGGGTTTTCAGGTGTCGCATAGTATTAGGTACGTGGACATGCAATCGTCTACCATAAAGACCTTTGCATGGGCATAGCAGTCAGGGAGAGCTCTAGGGGTTTTATAGGGCTCACCCATATGCTCCTTAGTTTGGGATCAAGCCAGTCGGATGTTTATTTATAAGTTCCAGCTTTCTGCAACACCATCCGTGACAATCCCTAACTCACTACATTATAAAGAATATAAAAGGTGATATAGTAATTAAAGGGGACAAAACCAGTCAGTACTTTATTATGTAAAATACTCTTACAACTCAGACGACCTCCACCGTGACAAGTGTGTTTTCACTGCCATACTGTCACAGTGTGGTTTCTACACTGTAGCAATTCATATCTCCATCACACAATGGCAATAAACCTTTGCTACCCAGGTGTCCATTAGCAGGTACATAAAGAAATCAACCAAACGGCAAAGTGGGACTCACAAAGGGTACCAACTGAGAGCTCTGCCTACTAGGACCCTATTCTGGCTACCTGTAGCCACCACCAGGGGGAGCTCATCGCTTATGTTTGTAGATGGCAAGCACAGGAAGCAGTCTGATGAGACAATGTTCAGGGAGGGGAAACCAAATAGTACCAGTAACACAGATATTTATTAAACTTTCTATATAACTCCTGGGTATTCACACTCAGGAAAATTCAATAAGAGGAACCTCAAATCAAAACCCTGAAAAATAGGACACGTGAGAGCAGCAAAAACTAAAAAAGAAAGTAATAATTTCCAAGTGAGTAACACTTCGATCAGAAGTCTCAGTAGAGTCTCTGCACTCGTGGACAATTCAATGCTTCCTACAAAAGGTTACACTGCTGAGTAAAGCGTGATATTTAGTGATTACTGCCCCCCCCCCCTCCCCAAAACCAGGTCAGTTGAGGTTTATGTCTCTTGCTATCTACCAGTGGTTTGCTAATTGAGTTAAACTCAATGAGCTCCATAAAGTTGCAGGAGTTTATAAGGAGCTGAAGTGGGTGTTGGTCAGAAAGTTCCCCTGAGGTCGCCCCCAGGAACTCCGCTGCTGTGCATTTGCGCAGTTTATTCCAGGTCGGGGCCACTTGTGTTGTATTTGGGCGCATCGAGAAGGGGAGTAGGTCCGCTGGCATAGAAGGGGGGGGGGTTATTTAAAAGACTCAGTTTATTATTAAGCTGGTGAATGACCGAGGCTGTTCCTCTAAGCAAGGTTTGAGATCTGAGATTAGAGAGATTTAGACCCCACAAGCCCGCCCTTTGAACATAACAGAGTTGTGCCAATTCTAGTTCATTTCACCAGGTTTGAAAATTGGACATGGAGCTGGATCCATCTTTTCAGATGTATAGCTTGATAGTATGAGTGCGCGTCTGGTAACCCAAAACCTCCCATGTTCCTCCGTTGTATTAATCTGCTATGGGCTAGCCTGGCCCTCCTACCTCCCCACAAGAATGTGCTGAATAGCCGTTTAACTTGAGAGAAGAAGGACAAAGGGAGAAAGATAGGTAACATCTGTAGAACGTATAGAATCTTTGGCATAATAGAAGCCTTCAACAGATTTCTCCTGACCATCCACGAGACATACGGGATCCTAAGGGAATGGAGCTGGCGTTGAACGTCTTTCACCAGGGGTTCGTAACTCAGATGGTAGATTTGGTCTAGATTAGCAGGTAGTTTAATCCCCAAGTACAAGAGATGGGAATTTTGCCAAGTGAACGGGGTGGTGGTTTTAAGCAGGGAGATCACCTTGTTTGGGGCTGAGACGTTCATAGCTTCCGATTTCGTGTAGTTCACTTTAAAATTAGAGAGTCTCCCATATTGTGGAAAGGCCTCGACAGGGTTTGTGAGCATAACCAGAAGGTCGTCTGCATAAGCGGCATTTATGAATTCAGGAGAGTTTTCCTTAAGTTGTATTCCTCTTATGCTAGGGTGTTCTCTGATGTCTTGCAACAACGTCTCCATGACCAATACATATAGGGTAGGTGACAGGGGACATCTCTGACGAGTCCCGTTTGAGATCGGGAATGGTTGGGACAGCGTACCATTCACCCGTATACGGGCACTAGGTTCGTGGTAAAGGGACATAATGGCTGTTTGGAATTGTTCCGCTATGCCGAATTTATGCAGAGTTTTCCTCATGTAGCTCCAGCTCACTCCGTCAAAGGCTTTTTCCGCATCCACACCCAGCAAAACTAATGAAGCACCTCTCTTCTTGGCCAACTGCATGGCCGAAATTAGTCTACAGGAGCTGGCTATAAAACTGTTGGAATTATTTTGCAATATCTGAGGTTTTGTGCACTAGATGTCCGTCTTTCGTGGTGATCCCCGATATATAGGAGGAATCCTTTTTCGGTTTAATAAGTGAAGACATAAGCCTTGTACCTTTGTCTCCATGGGCATAGAATCGAAATTGGGCGTATTGGTATGCCTTCGCGTGACAGGTATAAAGGTGGTTTTTTAATGTTTTCCGTAACAGGGATAGTTCTGTTTGGGCGGCTATTGCTTTGGACTTCTTATGTAAGGATTCCAGAGCTGTAATTTGTTTTGTTCAGTCAGTGAGTGGAAGCTTCTTTGTCTGTCCTTTTTGATTTTACTGCCTAACGCTATAAGTTCCCTTCGAATGACCGCCTTGTGTGTTTCCCAAATGGTGGTTATAGACACGTCATCCGTGGTGTTCTCCTTGAAGAACCATTGCAATTTGGACTCAAGGTCTCTCACCGCCTCCGCGCTATCCAATAGAGTCTCATTCAGTCTCCACTGCCGGGAGTGTTGAGGTAAGTTAGAGAACCTCACGGATGTCGTGACCGGGGCATGATCGGAAACCGTCATAGGGTCTATGGTTGTTACAATCCTACAGGCTCACCTGAGTCAGAGGACAGCTGGCTGGAGGTGGGAGCCCAGTGGCAAGGACCGCAGGCAGGTTGTAGTTGCAGGAAGTCAGGCAGAGGCGTAATCGGTTGGCAGGCGGTGGGTCAGGGCAGGCGGCAATGAGCGTGGTCAGACAATCCGGATCGGGTACGGTGGTAGCAGTTCAGTTGGTAGGGACAAGCAGAAGAGTAGTCGGGGACAATTCCGAGGTCGGCAGCAGTCGAGTTGGTAGCAGTAGCAACAGAGGAACAGCAGTAGATGCAGCAGGATCAAGTCCAGAAGAACAATAACCAGCAGGGATCTGGTGCAAGAGGCTGGGCTTATAAAGAGGAAGTAGCAGGTGCAAGGAATCACAGAGATTAACAAGGCAAGGCTGGAACAAGGTAGATCAAAGAGTTCAGTAGAAGGAAAAGTCCAAAAGGGTTGGTAGTCTAGTGGCTAGAGCTACCGCCTGGGACATGGCCGGTCATGGGTTCGAATCCTGACAGTGGTGGACCTTTCCACTATGTCAATATGTTTACTAGAAACAAAGATGTAGTCTAGCCTTTTATATACTTTATGGGGGGCCGAAAAGAACGTGTAATCACGGTCTGTAGGGTGAGTCAAGCGCCATGTGTCTACCAAGCGGGTGTCCGAAATGTGTTTATTCTACCCAATCCTGACTGAGTCAGCTGTGAGGATTGGTCCGAGGCGTCCAGAAGAGGGTTCATCATAACGTTGAGGTCCCCACCTACTAACCAGACTCCTTCAGCAAATGAGGACAGTTTCGAAAGTGTAGTAGCTAACCAAGAACCCTGACCTCAGTTGGGGCTGTAAAGACTTGCCAAGGTCACTAAAACAGTCCCCAGTTTCCCTTTCACAAAAACGTAACGACCCTCTGGATCCGTTTGGGATGCAATGAGGGTGAAGGGTACCCGTTTAGAAATGGCAATTCCCTGCCCACTGTATGCTTTAGCCTGGGCTCTGACGAACCAATGTTGAGAGATTTTGGGGATATGCCCTAATTTAAAGTAAAGTTCCTGGAAGAAACAGATGTCAGTGTGAGACTTTTTCGGGCGCCGTATGACTTGTGAGCGCTTTTGGAGGGTATTAAAACCCCGGACATTGAATGAGGTGCAGTGAACCGATGCCATCAGTGCAGTGCGGTAGGAGAGTGGCAGTAGTTGTGTGAGGAGATGGACATGAACATAGGGGTAATATAACAACTTGGATAAAACAAAAACCCTTGCTACATGCAAGGACATTGGAACCCCCTGCCAGATCTTCCGATTCAGTGACTGTGTACATCCTGAGAAGCAAGGAGGGTTCAAAGAGAGTGCAAGTATACCATGATGGGACATGGGGTCCTCCGGTGGCTGAGTGGGAGCGAACCGGCTTTCGTAAGGCCAGTCAGTAGAATGCACTGGAGCCAGGAACCGGGACCCCATGCCCTCGCAAAGTGTGGCAATGTATTTCACATCTAGTCATAACAACAGCCCTAAAAGAGCTGTAGAAGGTATAAACACAATCTCTCAACTAGGAACTTTCACATATGAAGGAAAATACTGAATTACACAGCATATATCCTGTGCGGGTCGCTCTGGCCGGTACCGGAGAGCTGACCACTGGGATGGGCACAAGAGGTGAGATGTAGGCCCCGCAGCAAGGCTATGACACAAGTCGTTGGGGGTCCGAATCGTGCATATATTGCCCTCTCTTGTGAGCGTGAGGCCGAACGGAAACAGACACTTGAAAGGGGTTTTGTTTAGGCGCAACAGTTCCGTGAGCGGACGTAAAACCCTTCTCTTGTTGAGGGTCGAGGGTGCCAAATCTTGGAATATTAATATCTTAGCCCCGCCGTGGCACAAGTCCCCATGATCTCTAGCCATTTTGAAGAGTGCTGTGGTATCGATATATCTTAGCAGGCCGCAAACCACGTCTCGCGGGGGGGTCGCCTCAGGCAGCTCCTCATGGAGCACGGTTTCCGGTAAGCCTCTGAGGCGTATGTTCTTACGCCTGCTCCGGTTCTCCTGATCCTCAATGAAGCCGTATGCATGGTCCAAAGAGGAGAGGTATGCGGAGCAATTATCACCGACCGTGCGAGCGTAGTCCAAGATGGCCCCTTGCGTGTTTTTAAGCCTCTCAGCTCGATGTCCGATTTGTTTAATGTCACTCTTAGTCTCTGAGAGCTCTTGTAGCACCGGAATCAAAGCTGAAGACAAAGCTTCCTGTAGGAACCTCTTAGAAATAGGTTCTAGGGTATCACTTTGCAATCCCAGCGAGCGGGCTGTAGGCTCTATCAGCGTCTTCTGTCCCCTCATCAGGGTCCGGCGGCGCCATCTTGGTTTGTTCATATGCCGGAGCTGCCGCTTTCTTGTTGAAGTATTTCTCCATATCGGAGGCTCCCTGATCTTGTTTGTGGGGCTCCGCCCCCTATAGTAGTTATATGTACATAGGAGGCAGTATTATAGTAGTTATATTCTTGTACATAGGAGGCAGTATTATAGTAGTTATATTCTTATACATAGGAGGCAGTATTATAGTAGTTATATTCTTATACATAGGAGGCAGTATTATAGTAGTTATATTCTTGTATATAGGAGGCAGTATTATAGTAGTTATATTCCTGTACATAGGAGGCAGTATTATAGTAGTTATATTCTTGTACATAGGAGGCAGTATTATAGTAGTTATAACCTTGTACATAGGAGGAAGTATTATAGTAGTTATATTCTTGTACACAGGAGCAGTATTATAGTAGTTATATTCTTGTACATAGGAGCAGTATTATAGTAGTTATATTCTTGTACATAGGAGCAGTATTATAGTAGTTATATTCCTGTACATAGGAGCAGTATTATAGTAGTTATATTCCTGTACACAGGAGCAGTATTATAGTAGTTATATTCTTGTACATAGGAGGCAGTATTATAGCAGTTATAACCTTGTACATAGGAGGCAGTATTATAGCAGTTATATTCTTGTACATAGGAGGCAGTATTATAGTAGTTATATTCTTGTACATAGGAGGCAGTATTATAGTAGTTATATTCCTGTACATAGGAGGCAGTATTATAATAGTTATAACCTTGTACATAGGAGGCAGTATTATAGTAGTTATATTCTTGTACATAGGAGGCAGTATTATAGTAGTTATATTCTTGTACATAGGAGCAGTATTATAGTAGTTATATTCTTGTACATAGGAGCAGTATTATAGTAGTTATATTCCTGTACATAGGAGCAGTATTATAGTAGTTATATTCCTGTACACAGGAGCAGTATTATAGTAGTTATAGTAGTTATATTCTTGTACATAGGAGGCAGTATTATAGTAGTTATAACCTTGTACATAGGAGGCAGTATTATAGCAGTTATATTCTTGTACATAGGAGGCAGTATTATAGTAGTTATATTCTTGTACATAGGAGGTAGTATTATAGTAGTTATATTCGTGTACATAGGAGCAGTATTATAGTAGTTATATTCTTGTACATAGGAGGCAGTATTATAGCAGTTATATTCTTGTACATAGGAGGCAGTATTATAGTAGTTATATTCTTGTACATAGGAGGTAGTATTATAGTAGTTATATTCTTGTACATAGGAGGCAGTATTATAGTAGTTATATTCTTGTACATAGGAGGCAGTATTATAGTAGTTATATTCTTGTACATAGGAGGCAGTATTATAGTAGTTATATTCTTGTACAGAGGGAGCAGTATTATAGTAGTTATATTCTTGTACATAGGAGGCAGTATTATAGTAGTTATATTCTTGTACATAGAAGGCAGTATTATAGTAGTTATATTCTTGTACATAGGAGCGGTATTATAGTAGTTATATTCTTGTACATAGGAGCGGTATTACAGTAGTTATATTCTTGTACATAGGAGGCAGTATTATAGTAGTTATATTCTTGTACATAGGAGGCAGTATTATAGTAGTTATATTCTTATACATAGGAGGCAGTATTATAGTAGTTATATTCTTGTATATAGGAGGCAGTATTATAGTAGTTATATTCCTGTACATAGGAGGCAGTATTATAATAGTTATAACCTTGTACATAGGAGGCAGTATTATAGTAGTTATATTCTTGTACATAGGAGGCAGTATTATAGTAGTTATATTCTTGTACATAGGAGGCAGTATTATAGTAGTTATATTCTTGTACATAGGAGCAGTATTATAGTAGTTATATTCTTGTACATAGGAGCAGTATTATAGTAGCTATATTCTTGTACACAGGAGGCAGTATTATAGTAGTTATATTCCTGTACATAGGAGCAGTATTATAGCAGTTATATTCTTGTACATAGGAGCAGTATTATAGTAGTTATATTCTTGTACATAGGAGCAGTATTATAGTAGTTATATTCTTGTACATAGGAGGCAGTATTATAATAGTTATATCCTTGTACATAGAAGGCAGTATTATAGTAGTTATATTCTTGTACATAGGAGCGGTATTATAGTAGTTATATTCTTGTACATAGGAGCGGTATTACAGTAGTTATATTCTTGTACATAGGAGGCAGTATTATAGTAGTTATATTCTTGTACATAGGAGGCAGTATTATAGTAGTTATATTCTTATACATAGGAGGCAGTATTATAGTAGTTATATTCTTGTATATAGGAGGCAGTATTATAGTAGTTATATTCCTGTACATAGGAGGCAGTATTATAATAGTTATAACCTTGTACATAGGAGGCAGTATTATAGTAGTTATATTCTTGTACATAGGAGGCAGTATTATAGTAGTTATATTCTTGTACATAGGAGGCAGTATTATAGTAGTTATATTCTTGTACATAGGAGCAGTATTATAGTAGTTATATTCTTGTACATAGGAGCAGTATTATAGTAGCTATATTCTTGTACATAGGAGCAGCATTATAGTAGTTATATTCTTATACATAGGAGGCAGTATTATAGTAGTTATATTCTTATACATAGGAGGCAGTATTATAGTAGTTATATTCTTGTATATAGGAGGCAGTATTATAGTAGTTATATTCCTGTACATAGGAGGCAGTATTATAGTAGTTATAACCTTGTACATAGGAGGCAGTATTATAGTAGTTATAACCTTGTACATAGGACGCAGTATTATAGTAGTTATATTCTTGTACACAGGAGCAGTATTATAGTAGTTATATTCTTGTACATAGGAGCAGTATTATAGTAGTTATAACCTTGTACATAGGAGGCAGTATTATAGCAGTTATATTCTTGTACATAGGAGGCAGTATTATAGTAGTTATATTCTTGTACATAGGAGGTAGTATTATAGTAGTTATATTCTTGTACATAGGAGGCAGTATTATAGTAGTTATATTCTTGTACATAGGAGCAGTATTATAGTAGTTATATTCTTGTACATAGGAGGCAGTATTATAGTAGTTATATTCTTGTACAGAGGGGCAGTATTATAGTAGTTATATTCTTGTACATAGGAGCAGTATTATAGTAGTTATATTCTTGTACACAGGAGGCAGTATTATAGTAGTTATATTCCTGTACATAGGAGCAGTATTATAGCAGTTATATTCTTGTACATAGGAGCAGTATTATAGTAGTTATATTCTTGTACATAGGAGCAGTATTATAGTAGTTATATTCTTGTACATAGGAGGCAGTATTATAATAGTTATATCCTTGTACATAGAAGGCAGTATTATAGTAGTTATATTCTTGTACATAGGAGCGGTATTATAGTAGTTATATTCTTGTACATAGGAGCGGTATTACAGTAGTTATATTCTTGTACATAGGAGGCAGTATTATAGTAGTTATATTCTTGTACATAGGAGGCAGTATTATAGTAGTTATATTCTTATACATAGGAGGCAGTATTATAGTAGTTATATTCTTGTATATAGGAGGCAGTATTATAGTAGTTATATTCCTGTACATAGGAGGCAGTATTATAATAGTTATAACCTTGTACATAGGAGGCAGTATTATAGTAGTTATATTCTTGTACATAGGAGGCAGTATTATAGTAGTTATATTCTTGTACATAGGAGGCAGTATTATAGTAGTTATATTCTTGTACATAGGAGCAGTATTATAGTAGTTATATTCTTGTACATAGGAGCAGTATTATAGTAGCTATATTCTTGTACATAGGAGCAGCATTATAGTAGTTATATTCTTATACATAGGAGGCAGTATTATAGTAGTTATATTCTTATACATAGGAGGCAGTATTATAGTAGTTATATTCTTGTATATAGGAGGCAGTATTATAGTAGTTATATTCCTGTACATAGGAGGCAGTATTATAGTAGTTATAACCTTGTACATAGGAGGCAATTTTTATTAGTATAAAACAAGCAAAAATACAATAGTACATTCCGAAATGAGAATGAACAAACAATTATTAAACTGAAATCATACATATCATCAAAATAATAAGTTTATAATAACTTTAACTTAAGAGTCCATTGCAAATAAATGGGAGAAAAGATGAATAAATAAACATAATTCCAGGATACATGAACCAGAAATTACTCCAAATATACATTCTTCCATAATTTTTCATTCCCGCCCTTTCTCCTAACTTCTATAGATCTGACCCACCTTAGCTCCGACAGGATGAGGTTTACGGCTTTCTCATGGTTGAAGGGCTCACTGTGGATGGACACTCTTGTTCTTGTCTGCCAGTGATAGTATTTAATGATGGTAATAATCAAATGCAAGGTCCCCCGGTCAATGTCAGCTACCTGTGATGTCACACCATATACAATGTCTGGGTAGGCCAGAGACTGCAGCCTTGGGATTTTTAGCTTGCTGGCTATCTCCTGCCATATCTGTCGCCCTCCCCAGCACTCGGTTATAAAATGTTCCATAGTCTCCTCCTGCTGACAGCCCAAGGGACACATGCGATCTAGAACACTCAGGAACTTTAAATTGCCTCTGACAAAAAGCTTCCCATGGAATGACAGCCAGGCAATGTCAAACAACTTTGCAGGAAGCCTTGGTCCGTTGAGGAACCTAAGACTTTCCTGCAAGGTGGCCGTTGTACAGTCTCTCAGTGCTGGCTGCAAGTTATAGAAGGCCCTACAGATCTTTATATAGAGATCCTTCCTGGTCTTAGTCTCCAGATACACCTTGTCTATTCCCCATTTCTTCACACACTTTAGACCATATTCCAGGTACTGGGGGAGGAAGCCACGAGTAAACCGACCCCTCTTGAGACTGCCGCCTCGCACCCAAGACTCTGCAAAAGGCAATATCCAGTCCCTGACACTGTTCGCCCACAGGGAGCTGCTGTTTGAGTCCAGGCAACCAAAATTAACTTTCAGAAACATGGAGTCAAAGAACACCCTTGGATTTAACATATCCAGCCCACCCTCTCTCCTCTGTAGGTAGGTGATCCCTCTTTTTATTGGGTTCAACCTGTTCCCCCACAAAAGTTGGAAGAACAGGCTAAAGAGCCTAGCCGAGAAAGGTTCTGGCAAAGGAAAGACAACAGAGACGTACAAGAAGACGGGGACCAGGTAAGTCTTCAACATAGTAACCCTTTCTCTATAGGTCAGCCTCCAGTTCTTCCATCGCTGAACCTTTGCATTTCCGGAATCCAACTTTTCTTCCCAATTTAGTTTGGCATTATCTTCCCTCCCAAATTTGACCCCAAGGATTTTAATATAGGTGGAGGCCTTTGCAAATTGTGGCAGATCAAAGTCTGGATCAGTACTTAAAGTCCAGAGAGCTTGACTCTTCTCAAGGTTGACTAGAGACCCCGAGGCCTCCGAGTAGCTTCTGATGGCTGCAGACAACATCTGCACCTCACGAGGCTCAGATATCACCACAGTCACATCATCCGCATAGGCAACTACTTTCAAAGGCAAGCAGTGGGGGACCGGCACCCCCTGAAAATCGCACTCCTGCAGTGACCTCAGGAACGGGTCCAAGGCAAACACATACAGCAGTGGACTCAAAGGGCAACCCTGTCTCACCCCTGCCTCTACTTCAAAAGTGTCCCCTTGCCAACCATTGATTAGAGGAAAGCTCTTCGCCTCACAATATAAAGTTTTCAGCCAATCTACAAATTGTCCTGGAATACCGTACTTTGACAAAGTGGCCCATAGATACTCGTGATCCACTCTGTCAAAAGCTTTAGCCTGGTCCAGACCTACAACATATCTCCCACACCTCAGAGCTTTACATCTCTCAAACATCTCCCTTATCGAGATGACTGCTCCAGAGATGTTCCGCCCTTTTACTGTGCCAAACTGACAGCCTGCCAACAGTGCCCGGGACAAACAGACTAACCTAGAGAACATGATTTTTGCCAGAATCTTCCTGTCAACATTCAAGAGGGCAATCGGCCTCCAGTTCTTGATGTCACTAGGCTCCTTACCTTTAGACAGCAGAATTAGCGAGGACACCCTCATGGACGGAGGCATCAGGTGATTTTCTAGACAATTTTTGTACACGTCCACGAGGATTGGGGCCAAGTGGTCTACGAACTTCTTATAGAATTCTGCTGTTATACCATCTGGACCTGGTGCCTTCTTCAGATGTAACTGATCAATGGCCACTTTAACTTCCTCCACCGTTAATTCTGCTGTCAAAGGAGAAAAGTCCACATCATTAGTATCAGGACCTGGAGTTGCCTCCAAGAATTGAGTCATCTTCTCTTTATCCAAAACCTTCTTCTGAAATAAGCCAGCATAGTAAGATCTCACCACCCCCAGGATACCCTCCCGAGATTCCTGCAAAACACCCTGGGAGTCAGTGAGACCTGCCACCGATCTATTAGCCACACGTTCCCTGCAATTCTCAAAGGGATCAGGAGCCCCTAAGGTCCCATAATCCCGTTCCGGAACCAGGGAGGTGTACCTGCTGTACTGATACTGACTTATCTCAGATTTCAGTTGGTCGATCTTTTGTTTTTCATCCCCACCCGCCGAATACAGTGACTCCAATTCTTTCCGCAGCCTGAGATACTGGCTATACTTACTCTTCCCTCTTTTAATTGACAGTCCCTGTAAGAGGGATCTGATCTCCACCTTGACATCCTCCCACCAGTCGGCCACGTTGTTATAAAAGTCCACTCTCTGAAGCTGAACCTGGAAAAGAGAGTGGACACAATCCTGGACATAGACATCATCCAGGAGGCTAGAATTAAGCCTCCATAGCCCTCTACCAATATCAGAGCGTCTAGTGGCTCCCAAGCAAAAAAACAAAGCCAGGTGGTCAGAGTAGGGGACGACCTTCTCACTTATCCCGCTAACAGTCTCTGTGGGGTTCACAAACGCCATGTCAATTCTACTGCTTCTGTCAGCACAAGAATATGTGAAGTTTGGCTTCCTGCCACCCCATGTGAAGACATCACTTAGGCCAGCCTGCGATATTATATTACTTAAGACTCTGGAGTCTCTGACCACCGCCCTGCCCGAGGACCGGTCACCTGATGACAAAGTGACATTAAAGTCCCCCGCCATTACTACAGGTATAGAGGTGAAAAGATACTGCTTCACATCATTAAACAGCTGGATTCTCTCAGCCACTGTCTGTGGGCCGTAGATGTTAATAAAGCGGAGCCGTCTACCATGGATGGTCACTTCCAGCACCAGGCACCTTCCCATAGCTACCTCCGTTAACCTGTGCACAGTCACGTCATTGGTGTTAAACAATATGGCCACCCCGGCATAAGGCTCCACAGCCAGCGACCAGCAAGAAGGACCAGACCGCCATTCACTCTCAGCCTCACGTAGATGCCCCAAGGTGTTCAAACGTGTCTCCTGCAGAAAGATGACATCTGCATCCAGGTATCTGAGGTGATCGTATACCGCGTGTCTGGTCCTTCTTACTTTGATGCTGTTCACATTGCTCGAAGCAACTTTTAGAAAAAACCCAGCCATCACAAGACAACATAGAAAGAGCAGATAAGTGACTCCCATCAACATAGGTCAGGATCAGAGGCTTCCTGCCTACCACCGGTCTCCATATCTGACTCTACAAGGGCTTCTACAGGAGGGGGCTTCTTCTTTGTTGGGGGGTCCCCTGTGTCTGCCTCACACTCATTATCTATTCTCTGTTGCTCTTCCTCATAATCCCCATCAGACTCTGATAACGCCTCATATCTGTTTGATAGGACCATGACGCCTGCACCGGTACTGACTTTTTTCCTGGTGTTTTGGCCCAGGTTATGTTCCTCCTCAGACTTACGGGAAGACTTATCTTTTTTCCTCCTTTTGTTCCTCTTGGCCTCTTCATATACAGACGGTGATACAGAGGCGGCTGCCTGAGACTGGTCCTGAGTGACCACCTCCATGGTGCCCTGTGTGCTCTCTGAAGGCTGAGGTTCGGGTGTTGTCTCACCTGACCCCTGTTGTACCTCGTGCCTCGTCAGTATGGTCCCTGACATCAAAGCCTCCTCCTCTATAGCGTCTGCGGCCTCCGCTAACTCCTCATCTGGAAGCTCCCTGCATACGTTATGCCAGGCATCTGGGCAATCCTTATGTGAGTGGCCAATCTGTCCGCAGAGATTGCACCTAACGTTCTTACACGTGGCACTCAGATGGCCGAGCTCACCACACAGGTTGCACTTGACCACTGTGCACACATTTGCCACATGACCGACTTTGCCACACTTGAAGCACTTTCTAGGTTGCCCAGGATAAAAACAGACGCCCTTCTCTCTACCGATAAAGAAGGAGTTAGGGAGATGTAAGGTGATGTTATTGTGCTGGCGCAGCTTCACCAGCACCTTCCACCCTCCAGTCCAGACACCATCATCGTCCCTGTTCTTAGTGAGATCGGACACGAGGTCACAGTGCCTCCGGAGCCACACCACAATGTCCTGGGGAGGAACAGATTCATTCCAGAAGATGACATTCACAATAACAGTGTCTGGCTTGGAAATGGGAATGAAAATGAACTTATTCCAGCCCTCGGTGTCCCTAACCCTGGCAAAGTTTGCCCAGAACCTATCCAGACTAGACATAAGCTTAAAGCTGACATCATAGCCCTGCCTGTCTGGTAGATTTATCACCGCCAGGATGTCCTCTGGAGCAAACCCC
Organism: Bufo gargarizans; assembly: GCF_014858855.1. Lineage (NCBI taxonomy): Eukaryota > Metazoa > Chordata > Amphibia > Anura > Bufonidae > Bufo > Bufo gargarizans. The sequence goes on from NC_058087.1 coordinate 194,215,811, forward strand.
ATCTGGTGGCACAGGAGTTCCCTCACCACAAACCTCCTATCGGGGAGGTCTTCTTTGGTGCCTCGGTGCTTAAACCTTACCACGTTCCTCCTCTTAAACGCCTGGCCCGTATAGCCTGCACTGGAGGTGAAGGATGGAGCGCCGCGGCTCCAGGCATTTCTGGGAGGATCCTGACGGGGCTCACTACCTTGAGTATTGGGCCGCGCGTCTGCACTAGAAGGGACAGTCTCATCCGACGTGGGTTGTGTTAAGGGGGGGAAATTACAGACATCATTCCGTACACCCTCCTGACCACCATCCACCTCTATATCCCACACAGACTGTACAGTATCCCCAGCCCCCAACCCCTCAGGTACAATATCAATGTCCCCGGTCTGTGCCCCAGTAACAGAGCTCTCCTGCGTCTCCGCATCACCCTGACCCATGGATACATGTCCACTGTCCTGCTGTTGGGCTGGCTCTGCTGGGACTTGTGGTGCCACATATCCAGGATGTTGCTCAGGGACAGCTGAAGGTTCTTGCTGCTGCACTTGCCCACCTCCCTTCTGGAAAGAGAAACTTGCAGGCTTCAGTATTGGTTGTGTCACTCGCCGGGCCTCATCTGGGGACACGGACCCTGATTGTGCTCTAGAGGAGCGGGATCCAGAGTCACTGTTCTGTCTCTGCTGTGAGAAGCGTTCCTGGTTCCCGTAGGACTCGGCCAGGGGCCCCATCCTCTCCAGGACACAGTCCATCTCCTTCACCACCTGTGCCAGCTCTATGCTCAGTGAGTGCAGCTTGGTATCGTATAAGGTGTTACTATCGGGGTGTGCAGTTTTCAGGTTATATATACAGTCTATCTGCATCTGTAGCAGTTGTTTGTGATGCTTTAACTCCCCCATTCTCCTTACCAGTGCCGGGATCTCCTCCGCCATCTGCAGCTCAGGCGCTCTCGTGGTCTCCTTCACCTGCTGTCCTGGTCGGGGTCCAGGCTGTTTGGATTCACCGGTCTCCTGCAGCTTTGCCTTCCCAGCTTTACTGCTAGTACTTGCGGTTGCATCTGCTGAGGCCTGTTCACACTTTGCAGTGTTTGTAGACATGGCATTCCTGGTTACCTGCAGAGGCATTGCTGCAGATCTGGTGCGGCCCTGACAGGCCATGCTGGAAGCCACAACTTGCTGTTTCAGGTTTTCTTGCAATGTTTGTTTCTCCAGTGATGTCCGTCTCTGTCTGTGTGCAGGAGAGGGGAGCTGCTCACCTGCTGCACGGCCTGTGCTCATCACCCCTGCACCTTGCTGGCCGGACTTGGGATCCGCTTGCATCTTCACTGCACTCACTTTCCTCTCTTCTTCTTTCTTCAGGACAACAATATTCCCTTCATTCTGCTGCTGACTGGAAACTTTGGGATTAGTATCCACTTTAGAAATGGTTTGGGAGTTTTCTCCCAGTGTAGGCCTGGAAGCCTGGGCCTTGCTGAGGGAAGTTCCCCGCCCGGGCTGGCCACACCCTGGGCTCTGGACAGACATCCACAGGCTCAGGAGAGCTACTCACACACGTCCTCACAGCTAGGAGGCAGTATTATAGTAGTTATATTCCTGTACATAGGAGCAGTATTATAGTAGTTATATTCTTGTCCATAGGAGCAGTATTATAGTAGTTATATTCTTGTACATAGGAGCAGTATTATAGTAGTTATATTCTTGTACATAGGAGCAGTATTATAGTAGTTATAACCTTGTACATAGGAGGCAGTATTATAGTAGTTATAACCTTGTACATAGGACGCAGTATTATAGTAGTTATATTCTTGTACACAGGAGCAGTATTATAGTAGTTATATTCTTGTACATAGGAGCAGTATTATAGTAGTTATAACCTTGTACATAGGAGCAGTATTATAGGCAGTTATATTCTTGTACATAGGAGGCAGTATTATAGTAGTTTATTCTTGTACATAGGAGGTAGTATTATAGTAGTTATATTCTTGTACATAGGAGGCAGTAATTATAGTAGTTATATTCTTGTACATAGGAGCAGTATTATAGTAGTTATATTCTTGTACATAGGAGGCAGTATTATAGTAGTTATATTCTTGTACAGAGGGGCAGTAGTATAGTAGTTATATTCTTGTACATAGGAGCAGTATTATAGTAGTTATATTCTTGTACACAGGAGGCAGTATTATAGTAGTTATATTCCTGTACATAGGAGCAGTATTATAGCAGTTATATTCTTGTACATAGGAGCAGTATTATAGTAGTTATATTCTTGTACATAGGAGCAGTATTATAGTAGTTATATTCTTGTACATAGGAGGCAGTATATAATAGTTATATCCTTGTACATAGAAGGCAGTATTATAGTAGTTATATTCTTGTACATAGGAGCGTATTATAGTAGTTATATTCTTGTACATAGGAGCGTATTACAGTAGGTTATATCTTGTACATAGGAGCAGTATTATAGTAGGTATATTCTTGTACATAGGAGGCAGTATTATGTAGTTATATTCTGATACAGAGGAGGCAGTATTATGTAGTTATATTCTGTACATAGGAGGCAGTATTATAGTAGTTATATTCTGTACATAGGAGGCGTATTACAGATAGTTATATCTTGTACATAGGAGGCAGTATTATAGTAGTATATTCTTGTACATAGGAGGCGTATTATAGTAGGTTATATCTTTACATAGGAGGCAGTATTATGAGTAGTTATATTCTTGTATATAGGAGGCAGTATTATATAGTTATATTCTTGTACATAGGATCGTATTACAGTAGTTATATTCTTGTACATAGGAGGCAGTATTATAGTAGTTTATTCTTGTACATAGGAGGCAGTATTATAGTAGTTATATTCTTATACATAGGAGGCAGTATTAGTAGTAGTTATATTCTTGTATATAGGAGGCAGTATTATAGTAGTTTTTTATATTCTGATACATAGGAGCAGTATTATAGTAGTTATATTCTTGTATATAGGAGGCAGTATTATAGTAGTTAGATTCTTGTACATAGGAGGCAGTATTATAGTAGTTATATATCCTGTACATAGGAAGGCAGTATTATAGTAGTTATATTCTTGTACATAGGAGGCAGTATTATAGTAGTTATATTCTTGTACATAGGAGGCAGTATTATAGTAGTTATATTCTTGTACATAGGAGCAGTATTATAGTAGTTATATTCTTGTACATAGGAGCAGTATTATAGTAGTTATATTCTTGTACATAGGAGCAGTATTATAGTAGTTATATTCTTGTACATAGGAGGCAGTATTATAGTATTATATTCTTATACATAGGAGGCAGTATTATAGTAGTTATATTCTTGTATCATAGGAGGCAGTATTATAGTAGTTATATTCTGTACATAGGAGGCAGTATTATAGTAGTTATATTCCTTGTACATAGGAGGCAGTATTATAGTAGGTTATATTCTTGTACAGAGGAGGCAGTATTATAGTAGTTATATTCTTGTACATAGGAGGCAGTATTATAGTAGTTATATTCTTGTACATAGGAGCAGTATTATAGTAGTTATATTCTTGTACATAGGAGCAGTATTATAGTAGTTATAATCCTTGTACATAGGAGGCAGTATTATAGTAGTTATATTCTTGTACATAGGAGGCAGTATTATAGTAGTTATATTCCTGTACATAGGAGGCAGTATTATAGTAGTTATATTCTTGTACATAGGAGGCAGTATTATAGTAGTTATATTCTTGTACATAGGAGCAGTATTATAGTAGTTATATTCTTGTACATAGGAGCAGTATTATAGTAGTATATTCTTGTACATAGGAGCAGTATTATAGTAGTATATTCTTGTACATAGGAGCAGTATTATAGTAGTTATATTCTTGTACATAGGAGGCAGTATTATAGTAGTTATATTCTTGTACATAGGAGCAGTATTATAGTAGTTATATTCTTGTACATAGGAGCAGTATTATAGTAGTTATATTCTTGTACATAGGAGCAGTATTATAGTAGTTATATTCTTGTACATAGGAGCAGTATTATAGTAGCTATATTCTTGTACATAGGAGCAGCATTATAGTAGTTATATTCTTGTACATAGGAGCAGTATTATAGTAGTTATATTCATGTACATAGGAGCAGTATTATAGTAGTTATATTCTTGTACATAGGAGCAGTATTATAGTAGTTATATTCTTGTACATAGGAGCAGTATTATAGCAGTTATATTCTTGTACATAGGAGCAGTATTATAGTAGTTATATTCTTGTACATAGGAGCGGTATTATAGTAGTTATATTCTTGTATATAGGAGGCAGTATTATAGTAGTTATATTCTTATACATAGGAGGCAGTATTATAGTAGTTATATTCTTGTATATAGGAGGCAGTATTATAGTAGTTATATTCCTGTACATAGGAGGCAGTATTATAATAGTTATAACCTTGTACATAGGAGGCAGTATTATAGTAGTTATATTCTTGTACATAGGAGCAGTATTATAGTAGTTATAACCTTGTACATAGGAGGCAGTATTATAGCAGTTATATTCTTGTACATAGGAGGCAGTATTATAGTAGTTATATTCTTGTACATAGGAGGCAGTATTATAGTAGTTATATTCTTGTACAGAGGGGCAGTATTATAGTAGTTATATTCTTGTACATAGGAGCAGTATTATAGTAGTTATATTCCTGTACATAGGGGCAGTATTATAGTAGTTATATCCTTGTACATAGGAGCAGTATTATAGTAGTTATATTCTTGTACATAGGAGACAGTATTATAGTAGTTATATTCTTGTACATAGGAGCAGTATTCTAGTAGTTATATTATTGTACATAGGAGCAGTATTATAGTAGTTATATTCTTGTACATAGGAGGCAGTATTATAATAGTTATATTCTACTATAGTTGTTGTCATGTCTCATCATAGTAAACCTGTCTGGTGCACATCACTTTTCTTGTAGAAGATCTTCCATACTTACAACATGGCAGATATTTGAGGTGGACCTCCGGTTGCATTCACAGGTTACCCAATAGAGAAGTCGTAATCACTTGAGTCTAGTTGGCTGCTCTTGCTCAAGAAACGTCTTCTGAATATTGTCTGCCTGAATGTACTTTAGAGGAAAATCGGATGAATAATGCCAGTAGACAGAAGAAGTGTAATGAGGACAGGTACTGGGCCCAGGAATGAGGGAGGACGCCCTTCATCGCTGATCCCTCTGCTGCAGCTTCAGGAACCTCGTCGGTCCGATACAGCTGGTGGTTAATACTGCATATTGCTGGTAGCATCTTAGTTGGCTAATTATATCCATGGTCGTCTACAGTAACGCACAAATACATATATTTCACCCTGAATAAGATATATAACTAAGGAGGTAATAGTAATAACCCAGGTGGCCTAGGCTAGTGAAAGGGGTCAGCATCCCCGGTGGCCTAGATTAGTCAAGAAGTTAATGGTAGATTCCATGTGGTATTAGAAGGGTTATCCTGCATCCGTGGTGGTTAGCGACAGTGAAGAGGTGAATGCAAGGAACCATTATGGTTTGAGGTAGTGAAGAAGCTTATGTCAGCATCTTTGCTGTTCTAAAGTAGTGAATGGGTTAAGTCAGGCATCCTTGCTGGTCTGGAATAGTGAAGAAGTTAATGCTAAAATCCGTGGTGGTCTGAGGTATTAAAGGGGTTAATATCAGCATTCCCAGTGACCTTGGGTAGTGAAGGGGTTTATGCCAGCACACCTGGTGGTCTAGGATAGTGAAGGCACCATCCATACGTCATCTATGCAGCAATAATAGTACCATATAGTGAACTCAGAACAGAACCACCCACTACCTACATAATACTGCCAAAAAGCACTTGCACAATAGTACCATATAATGAAAACATAACAAGCATACCATGCCTAGATAATCCTGCAATAGAGTGCTTACCTAATAGCACCATATAGTGAATACATTACACAACTGTACAATACCTACATAATACTGCTACATAGTGCCTATATAATACTGCCACATACTGCCAATATAATACTGCCACATAGTGCCTACATAATACTGACACATAGTGCCTACATAATATTGCCACATAGTGCCTACATAATACTGCCACATAGTGCCTACATAATACTGCCACATAGTACGTACATAATACTGCCACATACTGCCTACATAATACTGCCACATACTGCCTACATAATACTGCTACATAGTGCCTACATAATACTGCCACATACTGCCTACATAATACTGCCACATACTGCCTACATAATACTGCCACAGAGTGCCTACATAATACTGCCACAGAGTGCCTACATAATACTGCCAAAAAGCACTTGCACAATAGCACCATATAATGAAAACATAACAAGCATACCATGCCTAGATAATCCTGCAATAGAGTGCTTACCTAATAGCACCATATAGTGAATACATTACACAACTGTACAATACCTACATAATACTGCTACATAGTGCCTATATAATACTGCCACATACTGCCTACATAATACTGCCACATAGTACGTACATAATACTGCCACATAGTGCCTACATAATACTGCCACATAGTGCCTACATAATACTGCCACATAGTGCCTACATAATACTGCCACAGAGTGCCTACATAATACTGCCACAGAGTGCCTACATAATACTGCCACAGAGTGCCTACATAATACTGCCACGGAGTGCCTACATAATACTGCCACATACTGCCTACATAATACTGCCACATAGTGCCTATATAATACTGCTACATAGTGCCTACATAATACTGCCACATACTGCCTATATAATACTGCCACATAGTACGTACATAATACTGCCACGTAGTGCCTACATAATACTGCCACAGAGTGCCTACATAATACTGCCACATAGTGCCTACATAATACTGCCACAGAGTGCCTACATAATACTGCCACAGAGTGCCTACATAATACTGCCACATACTGCCTACATAATACTGCCACATACTGCCTACATAATACTGCCACATAGTGCCTACATAATACTGCCACAGAGTGCCTACATAATACTGCCACAGAGTGCCTACATAATACTGCCACAGAGTGCCTACATAATACTGCCACATACTGCCTACATAATACTGCCACATACTGCCTACATAATACTGCCACATACTGCCTACATAATACTGCCACATACTGCCTACATAATACTGCCACATAGTGCCTACATAATACTGCCACATACTGCCTACATAATACTGCCACATAGCGCCTACATAATACTGCCACATAGTACGTACATAATACTGCCACATACTGCCTACATAATACTGCCACATACTGCCTACATAATACTGCCACATACTGCCTACATAATACTGCCACATACTGCCTACATAATACTGCCAAAAAGCACTTGCACAATAGTACCATATAATGAAAACATAACAAGCATACCATGCCTAGATAATCCTGCAATAGAGTGCTTACCTAATAGCACCATATAGTGAATACATTACACAACTGTACAATACCTACATAATACTGCTACATAGTGCCTATATAATACTGCCACATACTGCCTACATAATACTGCCACATAGTACGTACATAATACTGCCACATAGCGCCTACATAATACTGCCACATAGCGCCTACATAATACTGCCACATAGCGCCTACATAATACTGCCACATAGCGCCTACATAATACTGCCACATAGCGCCTACATAATACTGCCACATAGCGCCTACATAATACTGCCACATAGCGCCTACATAATACTGCCACATAGCGCCTACATAATACTGCCACATAGCGCCTACATAATACTGCCACATAGTGCCTACATAATACTGCCACATAGTGCCTATATAATACTGCCACATACTGCCTACATAATACTGCCACATACTGCCTACATAATACTGCCACATAGTGCCTACATAATACTGCCACAGAGTGCCTACATAATACTGCCACATAGTGTCTATATAATACTGCCACATAGCGCCTACATAATACTGCCACAGAGTGCCTACATAATACTGCCACATAGTGTTTCCAGACCTCAAGCTGCTTTATTCCATAGCGGTGGCTTCTATACAGTGGTGACATCACATGCGGTATACATGGCAATTTCTGGATTATGGGGGATTACGGTAAACTGCTTGTGTTACTGTTCCTGCTCGTGGGTTTTGCAGACGCGGCACATTCAGAGCCCCGGCCCGATATAAAACAGTTATGTATTTATCAGACGTCACCAGTTCCAGTTTCTCTTTCTCTGTATAAATAAACTGCAACTTATATCGAGAAAATGATGTCATAAAACATACCGCACCCCGATACGTGTGCGCACTACAGTTACAAGAAAAAGTAAGTGAACCCCCTCCGAGTACCTGGATCTCAGGACTGATTATATCTCGGTCACAGAGACAAACACAATGTATCTAATCACGACAAGCCCCGATACCGCTCCGTGAGCGCGCCGGGGAGATCTCCGCAGCGCAGGGGCAGAAAGTAAGTGAACCCTTGAATTCAACGACCTATAGATCCCCTTCGGCAGAAATCACCTCCGCCAAAAGATTTCCTGCAGCTGTACAAACGGTAGGCGGCCGGCAGGACTGGATGCAACATAAGGGTTTTATTGGGAAGAAAACACAACGCAGATTTGTTCCAACAGGATCTTGGCTTCAGCCCGTCACAGCTCCGTCACAGCTCCGTCACAGCTCCGTCACAGCTCCGTCACAGCTCCCTCACAGCTCCGTCACAGCTCCGTCACAGCTCCGTCACAGTCCCGTCACACAAAGCGCTCACGTGTCATAGAACAGCTCCATTTTTTAAACAGGCAAAAATACAGGCGTCACCTTTGTGCAGAGTCTTTTCCCTTCTCTGGAGCTCTGTGGAGAGGAGAGCTCTGCGCTCCCAGGTCCTCTGCAGACCAACACCCGCCACACACCGAGGGTCTAATAAATGAGCTTCCAGCTGGGTGAGGTGGTAACACAGGAGACGGAGTACGGGAGCGACCTTCCCACCCAAACTCTTCAGTCTCTCCTAAATCCCGGACCCAAATTCCAGCTACCACAAACTCAGCGATCACATCCCTGGTCGCCACTTACCTCCGGGATTTACATCACTGAGAGCAGCAGCCTCAGTGAACGCAATACAACGCAACACAAAACAACACAACGCAACACAAAACAACACAACGCAACACAACGCAACACAACGCAACACAACAACGCAACGCAACACAACACAAAACGCAACACAACGCAACGCAACACAACAACGCAACGCAACACAACAACACAACACAACGCAATACAACGCAACACAACAATGCAACGCAACACAACGCAACACAACGCAACACAACGCAACACAACGCAACACAACGCTACAACACAACAACGCAACACAACGCTACAACACAACAACGCAACACAACGCTACAACACAACAACGCAACACAACGCTACAACACAACACAACGCAACAACGCAACGCAACGCAACAACACAACAACGCAACGCAACACAACAACGCAACACAACGCTGAGGAGGAATTGTGGAGCATTTCTCCATGCAGGTCGTCCACAGCTTCTCCATAGGGATAAAGTCAGAAACAAGCCCTTCCAGGGCACAAATCCAGATCTCAAATCTAATCTATCATAAATCTAATGTATCTCTCTATATCTCTATCTATCATCTATCTAATCCCAGAACAATGTCAGCATTTGTCCGCACCTCTTACCTCAAGTAATACCGCAATACATTCTTCAAATAATTTTGCTTAACAATGGATAAATAATAACACCACGCACTTCTCAAATATTACCGACATACAATATATGAATAATACTGCCATACACTGGGTAAATTATCCATAAATACCACCATATAGTAAATAAATAATCCTGCCTAATAATACAGCTTACAGTAAATAAATACTGCGATACAGTGAATATATAAATAATACTGCCATACAGTAAATAAATACTGCGATACAGTGAATAATATATAAATAATACTGCCATACAGTAAGTAGAAAATACTGCCAAACAGGACAGAAATAATACTGCCATATTGTGAAAAATATCAGCGCTCTGTTCACACTGGGAAAACCTTCTGGTTTCTGTCAGATACTAGTCAAACCATCCGCCCCCGGCCGCAGACCGCAAGGATCCTGTCCGTTGTCTCGTAGGGAAGTAGTAAATATCATCAGAGTCCGCACCGATGAAACTTCTCCTGAGCTGAGCGCCCCGTCTCTGCAGGAGTGTTTCAGTAAAAGAGAAGGGAAATCAAGGCCTAATAGAGAACTGAGGATATTATGTGCGATATGTTATAGATGTGCACTCACCAAAAATACCGCACACCCGAAATGTCAAATGTCATGGCAGGTTCTTCATTCATCAGCAGGACAAAGCTCACCACACACAGAAGGGTTTCCCAGGAATGTCTCCTCCTGTCATCTAGTATCCGGGCTAGAGGCCGTATCTCATCTTGTATCCAGGCTAGAGGCTGTATCTCATCTTGTATCCGGGCTAGAGGCTGTATCTCATCTAGTATCCAGGCTAGAGGCTGTATCTCATCTAGTATCCGGGCTAGAGGCTGTATCTCATCTAGTATCCAGGCTAGAGGCTGTATCTCATCTAGTATCCAGGCTAGAGGCTGTATCTCATCTAGTATCTAGGCTAGAGGCCGTATCTCATCTTGTATCCGGGCTAGAGGCCGTATCTCATCTTGTATCCGGGCTAGAGGCCGTATCTCACCTTGTATCCGGGCTAGAGGCCATATCTCACCTTGTATCCGGGCTAGAGGCCGTATCTCATCTGGTATCCGGGCTAGAGGCCGTATCTCACCTTGTATCCGGGCTAGAGGCCGTATCTCACCTTGTATCCGGGCTAGAGGCCGTATCTCACCTAGTATCCAGGCTAGAGGCTGTATCTCATCTAGTATCCAGGCTAGAGGCTGTATCTCATCTAGTATCCAGGCTAGAGGCTGTATCTCATCTAGTATCCAGGCTAGAGGCTGTATCTCATCTAGTATCCAGGCTAGAGGCCGTATCTCATCTTGTATCCGGGCTAGAGGCCGTATCTCATCTTGTATCCGGGCTAGAGGCCGTATCTCATCTTGTATCCGGGCTAGAGGCCGTATCTCACCTTGTATCCGGGCTAGAGGCCGTATCTCATCCTGTATCCGGGCTAGAGGCCGTATCTCACCTTCTATCCGGGCTAGAGGACGTATCTCATCTTGTATCCAGGCTAGAGGCCGTATCTCATCTTGTATCCAGGCTACAGGCCGTATCTCATCTTGTATCCAGGCTACAGGCCGTATCTCATCTTGTATCTAGGCTAGAGGCCGTATCTCATCTTGTATCCGGGCTAGAGGCTGTATCTCATCTTGTATCCGGGCTAGAGGCTGTATCTCACCTTGTATCCAGGCTAGAGGCCGTATCTCATCTTGTATCCAGGCTAGAGGCCGTATCTCATCTTGTATCCAGGCTAGAGGCCGTATCTCATCTTGTATCCAGGCTAGAGGCCGTATCTCATCTTGTATCCAGGCTAGAGGTCGTATCTCACCTTGTATCCAGGCTAGAGGCCGTATCTCATCTTGTATCCGGGCTAGAGGCTGTATCTCATCTTGTATCCAGGCTAGAGGCCGTATCTCATCTTGTATCCGGGCTAGAGGCCATATCTCACCTTGTATCCAGGCTAGCGGCTGTATCTCACCTTGTATCCGGGCTAGAGGCTGTACCTCACCTTGTATCCAGGCTAGAGGCCGTATCTCATCTTGTATCCGGGCTAGAGGCTGTATCTCATCTTGTATCCAGGCTAGAGGCCGTATCTTATCTTGTATCCAGGCTAGAGGCCGTATCTCACCTTGTATCCAGGCTAGAGGCCGTATCTCACCTTGTATCCAGGCTAGAGGCCGTATCTCACCTTGTATCCAGGCTAGAGGCCGTATCTCATCTTGTATCCGGGCTAGAGGCCGTATCTCATCTTGTATCCGGGCTAGAGGCCGTATCTCATCTTGTATCCGGGCTAGAGGCCGTATCTCATCTTGTATCCAGGCTAGAGGCCGTATCTTATCTTGTATCCAGGCTAGAGGCCGTATCTCACCTTGTATCCAGGCTAGAGGCCGTATCTCACCCTGTATCCAGGCTAGAGGCCGCATCTCACCTTGTATCCAGGCTAGAGGCCGTATCTCATCTTGTATCCAGGCTAGAGGCCGTATCTCACCTTGTATCCGGGCTAGCGGCTGTATCTCACCTTGTATCCGGGCTAGAGGCTGTATCTCACCTTGTATCCAGGCTAGAGGCCGTATCTCATCTTGTATCCGGGCTAGAGGCTGTATCTCATCTTGTATCCAGGCTAGAGGCCGTATCTTATCTTGTATCCAGGCTAGAGGCCGTATCTCACCTTGTATCCAGGCTAGAGGCCGTATCTCACCTTGTATCCAGGCTAGAGGCCGTATCTCACCTTGTATCCAGGCTAGAGGCCGTATCTCACCTTGTATCCAGGCTAGAGGCCGTATCTCATCTTGTATCCGGGCTAGAGGCTGTATCTCACCTTGTATCCGGGCTAGAGGCCGTATCTCACCTTGTATCCAGGCTAGAGGCCGTATCTCACCTTGTATCCAGGCTAGAGGCCGTATCTCACCTTGTATCCAGGCTAGAGGCCGTATCTCACCTTGTATCCAGGCTAGAGGCCGTATCTCACCTTGTATCCAGGCTAGAGGCCGTATCTCATCTTGTATCCAGGCTAGAGGCTGTATCTCACCTTGTATCCGGGCTAGAGGCCGTATCTCATCTTGTATCCGGGCTAGAGGCCGTATCTCACCTTGTATCCAGGCTAGAGGCTGTATCTCACCTTGTATCCAGGCTAGAGGCCGTATCTCACCTTGTATCCAGGCTAGAGGCTGTATCTCACCTTGTATCCGGGCTAGAGGCCGTATCTCATCTTGTATCCGGGCTAGAGGCCGTATCTCATCCTGTATCCGGGCTAGAGGCTGTACGTTTATCATAATTACAGTCACATATAGAAGCTTCACTCTGACAGCTCCTCCTTCTTGGAGCGGGATGTTTGGTCAGGAGGCGCCGCGCTCCATCCTCTGTTCACACTTCTCGGAGGCGCCGCGCTCTATCCTCTGTTCACACTTCTCGGGGGCCTGTGCGCTCTATCCTCTGTTCACACTTCTCGGGGGCCTGTGCGCTCTATCCTCTGTTCACACTTCTCGGGGGCCTGTGCGCTCTATCCTCTGTTCACACTTCTCGGGGGCCTGTGCGCTCTATCCTCTGTTCACACTTCTCGGGGGCCTGCGCGCTCCATCCTCTGTTCACACTTCTCGGGGGCCTGTGCGCTCTATCCTCCATGCTGGAATCGCTCCCCCAGATGTAGGACGCACGTATTATATATTGTAGCCTGTGATGGGTTCACTATTCCCTGTCACTCTATAAAGTCAGGCGACATTTTTTTTACGATTTCTTTATATTTACAGAACAGTATTTATTTGCTTTATTGCTTTATTTGGATATTTGTGTATTTTTCATCTGTTTTAGTTGATTGTTGTATCTTATTAAGATCGATGTTGGATCATTTATACATTTGACAATCGCTTTATTAGATTTATATGAACATTGTGTCATTTCATGATTTTTTTATATATTTTATTTCATCTATTATTCTATGACCGTGTTATTATTTATGTTATTTTTATTAGGTTCAGTTATTTGGTTGGATATATTTCAAGATTTTTAGTTCCTGTCCTTATTGTATTTATTTATTTTCATTTTTATATTTATTTACATATTTATTTTTTCATTTATGTTGAAACTCACAAAATGGGGAGAAACTTCATCTTTGAACTTTATTTAAATGTGTGGTCGTCCAGTAGAAACTGCTGACGGCGCTCGTGTCGGAGACAGCTGCTGAACGGCAGATACTTCTGCTCCATTACACAATGTACAGGAACCACAAGCTGACGAATTATTCTTCGGAAGAAAATGGTTCAAATTACAATTACAAAATGCGCCATTTTCTGTGTGTCTGGGGATCAGACCCTTTTTCCGTAGGAAAACCTAAGGGACCAGATGGATCCAGTTTATTGAAGGGATAATATACGGCCCTGCTATTGGGGTTGGTGCGGCCCCTCCCGTTCCATACATCATATGGAGGTAGGATGACATCACTAAACTGAGGACAAGCTACATCTTCCCCCATAAAGGTCATCTTCTGGTGCCCTGGGGCCCGTCGGGTGAACCTCCTGCAGTGATGGGCGCTCTACGGCCGTTGGGGTCTGAGTTATGGATTGCCCTTCCCTCACCCCGTAGGGTCCCAGCGGTGGGAGAGGTGCACTGTCCGCGTCCACCTTGCTCTGATATTGAGGCTATAGAGAGGCGATTGTGCGGCTGTTTGTGTGCGCTTGTGCTGCGCCTGTATTGTACACACTCCTTCCTTCTCTTCCATCTGCCATGATTGGATTTTTTAGTTGTGGGTCAGGATTGCAGATGTGTCGTCTGTAAACACAGGGTCACCAGTGAGCGTGCAACGCCCCGGCCCAGGAACCAGTCTGCACTCAATACCCCGACCGGGTCTACACGTCTGCAATACAAGGAGCCGCATTATATACCGCCTGCAATACAAGGAGCAGCATTATATACCGCCTGCAATACAAGGAGCAGAACTATATACCGCCTGCGATACAAGGAGCAGAACTATATACAGCCAGCTACACAAGGAGCAGCATTATATACCGCCTGCGATATACAGCCAGCTATACAAGGAGCAGAATTATATACCGCCTGCAATACAAGGAGCAGCATTATATACCGCCTGCGATATACAGCCGGCTATACAAGGAGCAGAACTATATACAGCCAGCTACACAAGGAGCAGCATTATATACCGCCTGCGATATACAGCCGGCTATACAAGGAGCAGAACTATATACCGCCTGCTACACAAGGAGCAGAACTATATACCGCCTGCTACACAAGGAGCAGAATTATATACCGCCTGCGATATACAGCCTGCAATACAAGGAGCAGAACTATATACAGCCAGCTATACAAGGAGCAGAACTATATACCGCCTGTGACAGACGGCCAGAAGTCCTGCCATATACTGCACTTTTCCCATGTCCTCTGCCTGCTGAATTATGGGGCCAATCATGAGGCGGTGGATACTGAGCTCGGCTCTAGTGGAGACTCTGCTATTTTCAGGGTGTCTTCTTGGCTGGAATTCGCTGAGTCCCATCCTGACAGATGTGGGGGTGCTGTCTCAGGACTGTCACTCAGGTCGGTATCCGCTCGTCCCTCGTTCTCTCTCCCTTTACGTTTTGTCATATAAAATGTCTCTTATTGTGTCTCCCAGATCTGGAGCGGTCAGAAGAGCGGAGTAATGGAAGCTCTGCTGGAGCCGAGCATACTGGACGTGCAGGTGAGAGCATGAGGAGTAACAAAGCGTCGTTACCTGCAGAGGCCGATCATAAGGGGTTACATCCACCTACATCAGAGATCCCCATGGACTATTATATACCGCCTGTAATATACTGTATATCACACATCTTTATAGACTATTATATACCGCCTGTAATATACTGTATATCACACATCTTCATAGACTATTATATACCGCCTGTAATATACTGTATATCACACATCTTCATAGACTATTATATACCGCCTGTAATATACTGTATATCACACATCTTCATAGACTATTATATACCGCCTGTAATATACTGTATATCACACATCTTCATAGACTATTATATACCGCCTGTAATATACTGTATATCACACATCTTCATAGACTATTATATACTGCTTGTAATATACTGTATATCACACATCTTCATAGACTATTATATACCGCCTGTAATATACTGTATATCACACATCTTTATAGACTATTATATACCGCTTGTAATATACTGTATATCACACATCTTTATAGACTATTATATACCGCCTGTAATATACTGTATATCACACATCTTTATAGACTATTATATACCGCCTGTAATATACTGTATATCACACATCTTTATAGACTATTATATACCGCCTGTAATATACTGTATATCACACATCTTTATAGACTATTATATACCGCCTGTAATATACTGTATATCACACATCTTTATAGTCTATTATATACCGCCTGTAATATACTGTATATCACACATCTTCATAGACTATTATATAGCGCCTGTAATATACTGTATATCACACATCTTCATAGACTATTATATAGCGCCTGTAATATACTGTATATCACACATCTTTATAGACTATTATATACCGCCTGTAATATACTGTATATCACACATCTTCATAGACTATTATATACCGCCTGTAATATACTGTATATCACACATCTTTATAGACTATTATATACCGCCTGTAATATACTGTATATCCCACATCTTCATAGACTATTATATACCGCCTGTAATATACTGTATATCACACGTCCCCATAGACACTATATATAGCCTGCGGTATACAGCTAGTGACCCTGCGGGATGACGGTATATTGCACGCCCTGCAGGACTCTGTGTTACATCCGTTTTCTGACGTCTCCTCGTTCTGATTTCCCGCATCCAGAGACGGTGTCTTCCATGGCGGAGTTAATATTGGGGTCCAGGAGCAATAAACCCCAAGATCCCTGCACATCTCAAGAGCAAAGCCTCACCTTAGGGTTCACAGTGGGGACATTCTTCATCTGGGGGGCCTTTCTGCCCCTCCAGCTGCTTTTGGGATACGTCCACATCAGGTCACTGCGCCAGATTGGAGGGTGAGAAATATATAGACCGCACATCTGTGACCCTCAGTATAGCCGCAATATAGTCTACTGTCTGCCACTCATCACCACCCATCTCCCCACTCTGCACCCACAGAGCCCTGGTGTCCGTCTCCTGCCTGATGCTCGTGTACTGCCTTGTTAGGCCACAAAGTGAGTATCCATAGTGGCAGTATTATAGTAGTTATATTCTTGTACATAGGAGGCAGTATTATAGTAGTTATATTCCTGTACATAGGAGCAGTATTATGGTAGTTATATTCTTGTACATAGGAGGCAGTATTATAGTAGTTATATTCTTGTACATAGGAGCAGTATTATAGTAGTTATATTCTTGTACGTAGGAGGCAGTATTATAGCAGTTATATTCTTGCACATAGGAGCAGTATTATAGTAGTTATATTCCTGTACATAGGGGCAGTATTATAGTAGTTATATTCCTGTACATAGGAGCAGTATTATAGTAGTTATATTCTTGTACATAGGAGCAGTATTATGGTAGTTATATTCCTGTACATAGGGGCAGTATTATAGTAGTTATATTCCTGTACATAGGAGCAGTATTATAGTAGTTATATTCTTGTACATAGGAGCAGTATTATAGTAGTTATATTCTTGTACATAGGAGCAGTATTATAGTAGTCATGTCCTTGTACATAGGAGGCAGTATTATAGTAGTTATATTCTTGTACATAGGAGCAGTATTATAGTAGTTATATTCTTGTACATAGGAGGCAGTATTATAGTAGTTATATTCTTGTACATAGGAGGCAGTATTATAGTAGTTATATTCTTGTACATAGGAGGCAGTATTATAGTAGTTATATTCCTGTACATAGGAGGCAGTATTATAGTAGTTATATTCTTGTACATAGGAAGCAGTATTATAGTAGTTATATCCTTGTACATAGGAAGCAGTATTATAGTAGTTATATTCTTGTACATTGGAGCAGTATTGTAGTAGTTATATTCTTGTACATAGGAGGCAGTATTATAGTAGTTATATTCTTGTACATAGGAGCAGTATTATAGTAGTTATATTCCTGTACATAGGAGCAGTATTATAGTAGTTATATTCTTGTACATAGGAGGCAGTATTATAGTAGTTATATTCTCGTACATAGGGGCAGTATTATAGTAGTTATATTCTCGTACATGGGAGCAGTATTATAGTAGTTATATTCTTGTACATAGGAGGCAGTATTATAGTAGTTATATTCTTGTACATAGGAGGCAGTATTATAGTAGTTATATTCTTGTACATAGGAGCAGTATTATAGTAGTTATATTCTTGTACATAGGAGGCAGTATTATAGTAGTTATATTCTTGTACATAGGAGCAGTATTATAGTAGTTATATTCTTGTACATAGGAGGCAGCATTATAGTAGTTATATTCTTGTACATAGGAGGCAGTATTATAGTAGTTATATTCTTGTACATAGGAGTAGTATTATAGTAGTTATATTCTTGTACATAGAGGCAGTATTATAGTAGTTATATTCTTGTACATAGAGGCAGTATTATAGTAGTTATATTCTTGTACATAGGAGGCAGCATTATAGTAGTTATATTCTTGTACATAGGAGGCAGCATTATAGTAGTTATATTCTTGTACATAGGAGAAGAATTATAGTAGTTATATTCTTGTACATAGGAGGCAGTATTATAGTAGTTATATTCTTGTACATAGGAGCAGTATTATAGTAGTTATATTCTTGTACATAGGAGGCAGTATTATAGTAGTTATATTGTTGTACATAGGAGGCAGTATTATAGTAGTTATATTCTTGTACATAGGAGGCAGTATTATAGTAGTTATATTCTTGTACATAGGAGCAGTATTATAGCAGTTATATTCCTGTACATAGGAGCAGTATTATAGTAGTTATATTCTTGTACATAGGAGGCAGTATTATAGTAGTTATATTCTTGTACATAGGAGCAGTATTATAGTCGTTATATTCTTGTACATAGGAGCAGTATTATAGTAGTTATATTCCTGTACATAGGAGGCAGTATTATAGTAGTTATATTCTTGTACACAGGAGCAGTATTATAGTAGTTATATTCTTGTACACAGGAGCAGTATTATAGTAGTTATATTCTTGTACATAGGAGCAGTATTATAGTAGTTATATTCTTGTACATAGGAGCGGTATTATAGTAGTTATATTCTTGTACATAGGAGGCAGTATTATAGTAGTTATATTCTTGTACATAGGAGCGGTATTATAGTAGTTATATTCTTGTACATAGGAGGCAGTATTATAGTAGTTATATTCTTGTACATAGGAGGCAGTATTATAGTAGTTATATTCTTGTACATAGGTACAGTATTATAGCAGTTATATTCTTGTACATAGGGGGCAGTATTATAGCAGTTATATTCTTGTACACAGGAGCAGTATTATAGTAGTTATATTCTTGTACACAGGAGCAGTATTATAGTAGTTATATTCTTGTACATAGTAGCAGTATTATAGTAGTTATATTCTTGTACATAGGAGCAGTATTATAGTAGTTATATTCTTGTACATAGGAGGCAGTATTATAGTAGTTATATTCTTGTACATAGGAGGCAGTATTATAGTAGTTATATTCTTGTACATAGGAGCAGTATTATAGTAGTTATATTCTTGTACATAGGAGCAGTATTATAATAGTTATATTCTTGTATATAGGAGCAGTATTATAGCAGTTATATTCTTGTACATAGGAGGCAGTATTATAGTAGTTATATTCTTGCACATAGGAGCAGTATTATAGTAGTTATATTCTTGTACATAGAGCAGTATTATAGTAGTTATATTCTTGTACATAGGAGCAGTATTATAGTAGTTATATTCTTGTACATAGGAGCAGTATTATAGTAGTTATATTCTTGTACATAGAGCAGTATTATAGTAGTTATATTCTTGCACATAGGAGCAGTATTATAGTAGTTATATTCTTGTACATAGAGCAGTATTATAGTAGTTATATTCTTGTACATAGGAGCAGTATTATAGTAGTTATATTCTTGTACATAGAGCAGTATTATAGTAGTTATATTCTTGTACATAGGAGCAGTATTATAGTAGTTATATTCTTGTACATAGGAGCAGTATTATAGTAGTTATATTCTTGTACATAGGAGGCAGTATTATAGTAGTTATATTCTTGTACATAGAGCAGTATTATAGTAGTTATATTCTTGTACATAGAGCAGTATTATAGTAGTTATATTCTTGTACATAGAGCAGTATTATAGTAGTATCCTTTTACATGTGATGCTTCTATTGTCCCTCAGCCCTGTCCCTGTTCCTGCCGTTTGCGCTGATCGCGCAGGGCCTCGGCGGAAGCTGTGTCCTCTTCTCCTCTCTCATGGTAAGGATTAGGTGTTATTGCTGTGGGAGATTTACCTTAAATGACAGATATAAATCTTCTTATCAGTGACCGATTTATTGTGTTTTTATGTGAACTGTCCCTGACGTCTGATGTGTCGCCTACAAACACCCCAAATATTTACACAACAGATCACACCCAAGAACCCTGACCTCAGCTGCTGACAGCAGGAGACATAAGATATTATACCAGTGTATCTAATCCGGTCACATGTGATACAGAACAACTTGGAGGTAGTGGCCAAATAAATCTAAACTCATTGACAAAAAAAAAATCCTGCACCAAGATGTCGGGATGAAGCTTGTGTGTGTGAATGGATCTATGTACAGCCTCTATGATACGGCCTCCAGCCCGGATACAAGATGAGATACGGCCTCTAGCCCGGATACCGGATGAGATACGGCCTCTAGCCCGGATACAGGATGAGATACGGCCTCTAGCCCGGATACAGGATGAGATACGGCCTCTAGCCCGGATACAGGATGAGATACGGCCTCTAGCCCGGATACAGGATGAGATACGGCCTCTAGCCCGGATACAGGATGAGATACGGCCTCTAGCCCGGATACAGGATGAGATACGGCCTCTAGCCCGGATACAGGATGAGATACGGCCTCTAGCCCGGATACAGGATGAGATACGGCCTCTAGCCCGGATACAAGGTGAGATACGGCCTCTAGCCCGGATACAGGATGAGATACGGCCTCTAGCCCGGATACAGGATGAGATACGGCCTCTAGCCCGGATACAGGATGAGATACGGCCTCTAGCCCGGATACAGGATGAGATACGGCCTCTAGCCCGGATACAGGATGAGATACGGCCTCTAGCCCGGATACAGGATGAGATACGGCCTCTAGCCCGGATACAGGATGAGATACGGCCTCTAGCCCGGATACAGGATGAGATACGGCCTCTAGCCCGGATACAGGATGAGATACGGCCTCTAGCCCGGATACAGGATGAGATACGGCCTCCAGCCCGGATAGAAGATGAGATATGGCCTCTAGCCCGGATAGAAGATGAGATATGGCCTCTAGCCCGGATAGAAGATGAGATACGGCCTCTATCCCGGATACCAGATGAGATACGGCCTCTAGCCCGGATACCTGATGAGATACGGCCTCTATCCCGGATACCAGATGAGATACGGCCTCTAGCCCGGATACCAGATGAGATACGGCCTCTAGCCCGGATACCAGATGAGATACGGCCTCTAGCCCGGATACCAGATGAGATACGGCCTCTAGCCCGGATACCAGATGAGATACGGCCTCTAGCCCGGATACCAGATGAGATACGGCCTCTAGCCCGGATACCAGATGAGATACGGCCTCTAGCCCGGATACCAGATGAGATACGGCCTCTAGCCCGGATACAGGATGGAATATGGCCTCCAGTGCAGATACAAGATGAGATACGGCCTCTAGCCCGGATACAGGATGGGATACGGCCTCTAGCCCGGATACAGGATGGGATACGGCCTCTAGCCCGGATACAGGATGGGATACGGCCTCTAGCCCGGATACAGGATGGGATACGGCCTCTAGCCCGGATACAGGATGGGATACGGCCTCTAGCCCGGATACAGGATGGGATACGGCCTCTAGCCCGGATAGAAGATGAGATACGGCCTCTATCCCGGATATCAGATGAGATACGGCCTCTAGCCCGGATACAGGATGGGATACGGCCTCTAGCCCGGATAGAAGATGAGATACGGCCTCCAGCCCGGATACAAGATGAGATACGGCCTCTAGCCCGGATACAAGATGAGATACGGCCTCTAGCCCGGATACCAGATGAGATACGGCCTCTAGCCCGGATACCAGATGAGATACGGCCTCTAGCCCGGATACCAGATGAGATACGGCCTCGGCTGGCGCAGACTTCACTTTCTGGGGCACAGGTTGCCAGAGATGCGACTAATTTAAGACTCATCTGCCTGAATAGATTCGGACCATTCCACTCCGGTGCAGAGGGATCATGGCTGCCGTCTTGATAAACGTCCCTCATTGTCTTTTAGTGCATTGTAGAGACTTCTCTAGCAGTCAATCTCTTACCAAGAGGTACACTACCCTTAAGTAGCCCCTGGGAGCCTCTTTATAGGGCAGTGGGGGATGCACTGTTATGCCCTCTAACCAGACCTGCCGTCAGTCACACATGATTATTACCTGTGCCTCGTGTCTTCTTCAGCTCCCACACATCTTGGAGGACGTTGGGCCTCTCTTCTCTTCCCTGGTGATTGCAAGCTTCTCAGCCTCAGCGACAATCTTCACCATCATTAAGGTAAGACATAATGTGCTGCCCAGAGTCAGGCTACATGCACACGACCGTTGTGTTTTGCGGCCCGCAAAAAACACGGATGGCGTCTATGTGCGTTCCGCAACGGCACGGACAGCCTTTAATATAACTGCCTATTCTTCTCCGCAAAGCGCGGATAAGAATAGGACAGGTTATATTTTTTTTGCGGGGCCATCTTTTGTGGCCCCATTGAAGTGAATGGGTCCGCATCCGAGCCGCCAAAACTGCGGCCCGGATGTGGACAAAACAACAGCCGAGTGCATGAGGCCTAAAGAGGTCACTATTCCCCGACACGTCCATGGACAGTTCATATCTCATCACTTGTATAGAACTAAGAACCTGGTGGTCCAGGGGTTTATATAGACCTCAGTCCGTGGGGGTCCAGTGGTATATATAGCGCTCTGTTCCTGGTGGTCCAGGGGTTTATATAGACCTCAGTCCGTGGGGGTCCAGTGGTATATATAGCGCTCTGTTCCTGGTGGTCCAGTGGTATATATAGCTCTCTGTTCCTGGTGGTCCAGTGGTATATATAGCGCTCAGTCCCTGGTGGTCCAGTGGTATACATAGCGCTCAGTCCCTGGTGGTCCAGTGGTATATATAGCGCTCAGTCCCTGGTGGTCCAGTGGTATATATAGTTCTCAGTCCCTGGTGGTCCAGTGGTATACATAGCGCTCAGTCCCTGGTGGTCCAGTGGTATATATAGCGCTCAGTCCCTGGTGGTCCAGTGGTATATATAGCGCTCAGTCCCTGGTGGTCCAGTGGTATATATAGTTCTCAGTCCCTGGTGGTCCAGTGGTATACATAGCGCTCAGTCCCTGGTGGTCCAGTGGTATATATAGCGCTCTGTTCCTCGTGGTCCAGTGGTATATATATATATATATATATAGAGCTCAGTCCCTGGTGGTCCAGTGGTATACATAGCGCTCAGTCCCTGGTGGTCCAGTGGTATACATAGCGCTCAGTCCCTGATCCAGTGGTATATCTTTATGGTGATGTAAGATTTCAGCCTTACAGTTTCGCTCCCTCTCTTTGTTTAGGTCATTTATTTTTCGGGGATCCCCATTGTCCCCATAATCTTAGGATACGGGACCATGTCCTGTGCGATGGTCCTGAACAGTACTCTTTGCTGGTGCCTCAGCCCACCTGGAGAGAAAGAGGACACCATGTACAGGTGAGGGCTCCGGGTTCTGGTGGGTCGCACTATCCCGCCTGTAGTAGTTTTGTCCCAAGTAACTTACTGTATCTGAAGATGTTGAGAGTAGTAGTGATTGGTGCAGATGGTCACAACAAGCTTGCTGTGTCTCCTCAGTGTCAGTCTGCGGCTGAACTGCTACGAGGCCGTGAACAAGAAGAAGCCCCAGGAGGATGAGTGGTGCCAGAAGTCTCTGAATCGCAAGTTCCAGAACTCTCTAAAGGACAGAGAAAGAATCCTGAGCTTCAGGAGGACGCTGAGCTTCAAGAGGCCTGACGGTAACCACCACCATCATCTACTAGTCACCTTCAGGCCAGGACCAGGGTGAGGTCTCTTCTGACAGAAGAGCTTCATCTAAAAACCAAGGCACCAGCTGTATCATAGAGAGATCTGTCCCGGGGACAGCAACTATGGCCAACCAGGTTCTGACGCCAGAATGGGCCTTGGTGCAAGGAGCCAAAGAGGACCAGAAGAAGACAACACCATGAGGACTAGGCATTTAGGGGGTGGGGGTCCTGCTCCATCATGAACCACACGCTGACCTGCTTCTGTTCCACCCAGCTCCTGCCCCGTCACCTCTGCTGGAAAGTCTCGTCAGCCCCACGTTCCTGCTCCACCTGCTGTCCGACTCCACGCTGCTCACCTGGATCTACTTCTACATCTCCTCGGTGAACTCCCATCTTCAGAGTCAGGAGGAGGGTCGTTGGAGTCAGTCAGGTGAGCGCCCTCAACCATTTCCCGCCAGCGTCATCATTAGACCTGGTGCTCTTCCAATTAACAGTGTCTTCTCCACCTAGATGTCTACTCCTCGGTATTTGGGGCTCTGCAGATGCTCGGCCTGTTTGCTGCGCCGCTGATCTCCATCTTACTCCATAACCACCGACTCCGAAAAAGACCCAGAAAGACGGGCCAGACCGCGGCGAGGTCCTCCCATGGTTTCTGATAATACCGTCATCCACCGCGTTATAGGGCCGCTGCCTAAACCACATGATGTGATGTTTTGCAGGAATTCTTACAAACAAGCGTGCAGCATGAAGAGACTGTCCGCCGTCTACGCCCTCAGGAGTCTTCTCGTCATTGGCTTTGGAATAAGCTGTCTTATACCTTCTCTGCAACTCCAGGTAAGTGATCCTGATAATACGAAAGTTTAACTTGACTTTCAGGTTGGGTGCTGTACCACCTCAGGGCCAGCAGATGGCGCTGCCTCGCCCCCTGCAGGCTGTGACTGGTACTACACATATCACTACCTGAGGTGGAGGGAAGCTCTGGGAAAATGCCCTTCCCTGAACCTGACTTGTCGCTTTTCTCTTTGCCCCCCCTCAAGGTTGTCACCTTCATCCTCCATGTGGCCATTAGAGCGTCCATGTTCCTCGTCAGCTCCACTCTCTATCTCAGCGTGTGAGTATAACGCAGAACGCGTCAGACATGATAGAAGGAATCGGGAGTTACCATGTCCTCTCTGTCCCTCAGGTTCCCCGGACAGCACTTTGGAGCTCTGCTGGGAATTAACACGTTCATCTCTTCAATCCTGTCCCTTGTCCAATATCCGATCTTCCTGCTGCTCATGGGGCCCCTGCGTGGGGACCCCTTCTGGGTGAGGGCCTGCCTGTCTTGTTTCAAGCATTCAAGTGCCATAAAGTTAAAAATAAAAAAATAAATAAAAATGAATGCATAATTTTGCTGAAACCCAGTCGTCTCCAGAGCTGCATTCACAATTCTGCTGACTCCTCCTTGGAATGTATCACGTGGTCCAACAATTTCCGACCCTTCTCCTGAGCTCCCACAATGCACTGCAGAAAAGCAGCTCTGGAGGGGACTGGAGAACAAAATGCACATGTCCGGCTCCGAGCAATATCCTACTGCCTGGATTATACTCCAGAGCTATATTCACAATTCTGCTGACGTGATATTCACCTAATAGGAAAATGTACAGTACAGACCAAAAGTTTGGACACACCTTCTCATTCAAATAGTTTTCTTTATTTTCATGACTATGACAATTGTAGATTCACACTGAAGGCATCAAAACTATGAATTATCACATGTGGAATTATATACATAACAAAAAAGTGTGAAACAACTGAAAATATGTCATATTCTAGGTTCTTCACAGTAGCCACCTTTTGCTTTGATTACTGCTTTGCACACTCTTGGCATTCTCTTGAGGAGCTTCAAGAGGTAGTCACCTGACATGGTCTTCCAACAGTCTTGAAGGAGTTCCCAGAGATGCTTAGCACTTGTTGGCCCTTTTGCCTTCACTCTGCGGTCCAGCTCACCCCAAACCATCTCGATTGGGTTCAGGTCCGGTGACTGTGGAGGCCAGGTCATCTGGCGCAGCACCCCATCACTCTCCTTCATGGTCAGATAGCCCTTACACAGCCTGGAGGTGTGTTTGGGGTCATTGTCCTGTTGAAAAATAAATGATGGTCCAACTAAACGCAAACCGGATGGAATAGCATGCCGCTGCAAGATGCTGTGGTAGCCATGCTGGTTCAGTATGCCTTCAATTTTGAATAAATCCCCAACAGTGTCACCAGCAAATCACCCCCCCCCACACCATCACACCTCCTCCTCCATGCTTCACGGTGGGAACCAGGCATGTAAAGTCCATCCGTTCACCTTTTCTGCGTCGCACAAAGACACGGTGGTTGGAACCAAAGATCTCACATTTGGACTCATCAGACCAAAGCACAGATTTCCACTGGTCTAATGTCCATTCCTTGTGTTCTTTAGCCCAAACAAGTCTCTTCTGCTTGTTGCCTGTCCTTAGCAGTGGTTTCCTAGCAGATATTCTACCATGAAGGCCTGATTCACACAGTCTCCTCCTAACAGTGGTTCTAGAGATGTGTCTGCTGCTAGAACTCTGTGTGGCATTGACCTGGTCTCTAATCTGAGCTGCTGTTAACCTGTGATTTCTGAGGCTGGTGACTCGGATGGACTTATCCTCCGCAGCAGAGGTGACTCTTGGTCTTCCTTTCCTGGGGCGGTCCGCATGTGAGACAGTTTCTTTGTAGCGCTTGATGGTTTTTGTGACTGCACTTGGGGACACTTTCAAAGTTTTCCCAATTTTTCGGACTGACTGACCATTTCTTAAAGTAATGATGGCCACTCGTTTTTCTTTACTTAGCTGCTTTTTTCTTGCCATAATACAAATTCTAACAGTCTATTCAGTAGGACTATCAGCTGTGTATCCACCTGACTTCTCCACAACGCAACTGATGGTCCCAACCCCATCTATAAGGCAAGAAATCCCACTTATTAAACCTGACAGGGCACACCTGTGAAGTGAAGACCATCTCAGGTGACTACCTCTTGGAGCTAATCAAGAGAATGCCAAGAGTGTGCAAAGCAGTAATCAAAGCAAAAGATGGCTACTTTGAAGAACCTAGAATATGACAGATTTTCAGTTGTTTCACACTTTTTTGTGATGTATATAATTCCACATGTGATAATTCATAGTTTTGATGCCTTCAGTGTGAATCTACAATTGTCATAGTCATGAAAATAAAGAAAACTCTTTGAATGAGAAGTTGTGTCCAAACTTTTGGTCTGTACTGTATTTTACTTAAAGGGGTTGTCTCATCTCACACATTGATGGTAGATCTTAGCGATATGCCATCCATGTCTGATAGGTGGGGGGTCTCGTCTCTGGGACCTGCTCCTATCTACAGAACGGGGCCCCTGAAGTGAAGAAGAGCACGCCGCGCACATGTGGCCAGCCTCCAGTCACCGCTCGGCTATTTTCAGAGCTCCCATAGCAGTGAATGGAGGGTGACAGCGCTTGCGCCGTCGCTCTACAGATAGGTGGGGGTCCCGTCTCTGGGACCCGCTCCTATCAGACATGGATGGTATATCTTAGCGTTCTGCCATCCATGTCTGAGAGCAGACAACCCCTTTAACGTCTTGTACAGCGCCTGGTGACGAGATGGCATGTCTGGAAAGCAGACACTGAACAAGCAGGGGATGCTGGGAGATTTCAGCTCTGAAGCAGATTCATTCTATGTCCATTCTCCCCTCTTCCTGCAGATTCACGGCACGTTCCTGGCTCTGTCTCTTGCTGCGGTCGCTCTGCCGATCCACCGGATGGTCACATATAATCAGAGGCACCGCCGTCCAGTCTCTCGCCCCATACACCTCCGCAAGGTAACCCCTCCAACCACAACCGAGGCCTGACCCAAATCCACCACCAATCACAGACGCCATCTGGAATTTTTATTTTTTTTATTTCCATAAATGCGGTGACATGATACCTTTAAAAAAAAAAAAAAAAGTTACTAAAGCCCCGCCCACTGCCCCTGTGAGCATCCCTTCTGGTCCCGCGTCTCGTCACTTCTGGACCCTACGAACAGTAAGTGGCACCTGAAGCTCCACCCACCGGCCTCTCTACCATTGGACAGCACTGGAATAGACTGATCCACGCACGCACACCCCCATTCCCTAACATGGAACAGTCCGTAAGAAAAAAAAAGAAAAAATTATACAAAATGACACTTGAGGATAAAAGGGCATCCCGTTAACCCCTGCCCTGCTGGACTAGAGCGCATTAACCACTCCACTGCTGGCCAATAGTGGATGTAGCTGCACCGGGCGCCATATAATAAATCTCTGTCCTGTTCTTACGATGATCTCTGAAAACCGTTCAATGCACGTAAGTGGCGCTGGAGGCTGGGAATTCTCTGCCCTCAATGTCCGTTTCCAGCAAGGGGTTAACCGTGCTGTCATACCACGCTACTAATATAAAGCTGGAGGGCAGTGTAGACCAGCGGCAGCGAAGAGGTTAACACAGCCTGGTAATGCCACGGACAGCCAGCAGGGGGCAGGCAGGAAAAAAATAAAAATAAGAAAAATATTAAAAATGAGAAAAGGCCAAAGAGTTGAGACGTCAAAGGAGCGGGCGGGGAGGAATCCGCCGGGGAGGGGTCAGCAGCTCCTCCTCGCCATTCATCGCCACTCTCAGCCGCGCGCCCCTCCCCAGCGCAGATCAGCCAATGAGAGGAAGATGATCCAGACTCCGCACACGAGGGATCTAGAAGAGAGCAGAGGCGCAGTTACCAGTTCTGCCTGTAGATGGAGACATTGTTCTTACCAGCTCTTTGGTGTTTAGGGATGCCACCCTGTGGTCACCGCCGGTACTGCACTGCGCAGCAGATTTAACCTTTTCTTACCTGTTTAGTCCATGAAGACCCCAGGCTTTATTCATCTTTGGCAGTCATCCCTCTGACTGTTCCTTTCTGCCTCATCTGGTGAGAAGGAGGACGATGCGTCAGTCCCAGAAATCGCACATGTTCTACCCCCCCCCCAATAAACACAGTTAAACCTCGCGCCTCACCTCGTCAAGTTCTCTCTGTGTCTCGTCTTCCATGCGGCGGATGTCGTCCATGCTCAGGTCCACCCACCGGTCTAGTGAGCAGAAGAGCTGACGGTGAAAGTTTGTGAAGAGGCGTTTTTCTTGCTGGGACATAAAGGGAAAAAAAAAGCTTTATACTCCTGTCACATCCAAAGCTGCAGCCATGCTGTCCTCAACTTGTGGCTTCTGCTGGCTCATGGTGGGAGGTGTAGGGAATGCTATAGCGGTGGGCGCGTGATAACGTCATCCTTATGGAGGGGCTCTTACCTTGTGGATAAATTTCTCCATTCTGCCCTGAAGACCCCACCACCGGAACTTGACCGTCACCAGCTTGTAGGCACACATGTGAGGGCACGAGGGGTTGTTCTGCACTTCTTTCTACAAACAAACATGAAGTCGGTCAGCTTTCTACAAACCCTCAGCGGCAAGTGTCAGTCTTTAACCGCGGTTCTGGCATTCTATTCATGAATCAGGAGGCACAGGATGAGCACTGCTGTAGGAAGATGAATTCATGGGGTAAGGGCTAGGAGAAGGGTCCCCATGATCGGGACAGGATGGGGAGTGGTCACAGCAGATTGTAGGACATGCACTGCCCCTTTAAGGATCATACCATCCAGTCCTTATTTAAGGGGCCTCTCCCCGTCTTCTCCGACCTGAAGGCTGCAGGATCTTCTTCAGGTTTGTAGTCCTGTGGAGAATCAAGCAGAGCCGGGTAAACGCGCAGTCCCATGTCAGGCGGACACACTGGCGCTCGCCATGGTACTCACGTCTTCGGAAATCTCGGAGCGGTCTGCAATGTCGATGGGCACGACCTCCACCTCCTTCCAGGTCTCTGCATCCAGTCCATGGACCTGCGGGATGGAAGTGCGTGAATTACGGACATGGGGCACCAGCGCGTTTTACACCGGCACACAGCGCGGCGCGGTAAGACTCACATTTTCCAGATTTCCGAAGTCCGGTTTATGCCAGGTCTCGATCTTGATGAAGAAGTCGTCTTTCATGTATTCGTTCTGGAAGGAAATCCATGAGACGTTACAAGATACCGGTGATTCTCCATAGACTTCAATAGAACAGCGCCACCTGCTGGCCCGGCCATGTCAGCGCGCAAGAGGGAAACTGCTGCTTAAAGGGGAAGTGGCCAGGAAACGACATCACTGCGCACTGGACGGTCTGAACGCAAGCGCTGCAGATGCCAACGGCCGAAAATCACCACATCTGAGAAGCGGCACCTGATAGGAGGCGCCACTCACTGCCAGCCATCAATGTGTAGTGAAGACTTCCTCATCATGATCTCCGCTTCCTGAACTGAATTTTCTGGTTTCCATACAAAAGTTGCCGATTCTGACCTGCAAATTCTCACAGCTGAGGGTTTGTTACAGTTGTATCCAGTCGAGGCAATCTTCTGTGAGCTTCTCAGCCTGCACTGATACATTGTAACAAACTAATCAGGACAGGCGAGAGCCGTGCGCTACCTGGCTCACAGAGGATTGCCTAGACTGGAACACTGCAACAACCCCTCAGCTGTGAGACGTAGCAGGTCTGGATGGCGGTTTCAGATTCTCCATCAACTATCCCATTCACTGACAGCAAGCAGCAAGTTTTTTAAAAACTAAAAAATGATTATCGATCCAAATGCCAATAATTTGGAATTAAAATTCCAGACAATGCAAACGGTGATTTCTGTCAGTCACATGGGGGGGGCACAGAGGTCACGGCTTTACCGACCCATGAGGTCTCCAGGACAGGCTGCAGTGACTACTTCCTCATCACTGTACTACAATCCCCAACATAGGGAGGGCTCCGCACTGTCTGACGCCAGAACATCTCAGAAACAAATACAATGCAATGTTTCCACAGGGCAGGACGACTAAGAGAGGGGGCGCGCGCGCGCACACAGGGCAGGACGACTAAGAGAGGGGGCGCGCGCGCGCGCACACAGGGCAGGACGACTAAGAGAGGGGGCGCGCGCGCACACACCCACAGGGCAGGACGACTAAGAGAGGGGGCGCGCGCGCACACAGGGCAGGACGACTAAGAGAGGGGGCGCGCGCACACAGGGCAGGACGACTAAGAGAGGGCGCGCGCACACAGGGCAGGACGACTAAGAGAGGGCGCGCGCACACAGGGCAGGACGACTAAGAGAGGGCGCGCGCACACAGGGCAGGACGACTAAGAGAGGGCGCGCGCACACAGGGCAGGACGACTAAGAGAGGGCGCGCGCACACAGGGCAGGACGACTAAGAGAGGGCGCGCGCACACAGGGCAGGACGACTAAGAGAGGGCGCGCGCACACAGGGCAGGACGACTAAGAGAGGGCGCGCGCACACAGGGCAGGACGACTAAGAGAGGGCGCGCGCACACAGGGCAGGACGACTAAGAGAGGGCGCGCGCACACAGGGCAGGACGACTAAGAGAGGGCGCGCGCACACAGGGCAGGACGACTAAGAGAGGGCGCGCGCACACAGGGCAGGACGACTAAGAGAGGGCGCGCGCACACAGGGCAGGACGACTAAGAGAGGGCGCGCACACAGAGGGCAGGAGGACTAAGAGAGGGCGCGCGCACACACAGGGCAGGACTAAGAGAGGGCGCGCGCACACACAGGGCAGGAGGACTAAGAGAGGGCGCGCGCACACACAGGGCAGGAGGACTAAGAGAGGGCGCGCGCACACACAGGGCAGAACTAAGAGGGCGCGCGCACACACAGGGCAGAACTAAGAGAGGGCGCGCACACACAGGGCAGAACTAAGAGAGGGCGCGCACACAGGGCAGGACTAAGAGAGGGCGCGCACACAGGGCAGGACTAAGAGAGGGCGCGCACACAGGGCAGGACTAAGAGAGGGCGCGCACACAGGGCAGGACTAAGAGAGGGCGCGCACACAGGGCAGGACTAAGAGAGGGCG
The DNA here is from genome assembly GCF_014858855.1 of Bufo gargarizans. Taxonomy (NCBI): domain Eukaryota; kingdom Metazoa; phylum Chordata; class Amphibia; order Anura; family Bufonidae; genus Bufo; species Bufo gargarizans. The sequence continues at coordinate 194,247,693 of NC_058087.1, forward strand.
CGCACACAGGGCAGGACTAAGAGAGGGCGCGCACACAGGGCAGGACTAAGAGAGGGCGCGCACACAGGGCAGGACTAAGAGAGGGCGCGCACACAGGGCAGGACTAAGAGAGGGCGCGCACACAGGGCAGGACTAAGAGAGGGCGCGCACACAGGGCAGGACTAAGAGAGGGCGCGCACACAGGGCAGGACTAAGAGAGGGCGCGCACACAGGGCAGGACTAAGAGAGGGCGCGCACACAGGGCAGGACTAAGAGAGGGCGCGCACACAGGGCAGGACTAAGAGAGGGCGCGCACACAGGGCAGGACTAAGAGAGGGCGCGCACACAGGGCAGGACTAAGAGAGGGCGCGCACACAGGGCAGGACTAAGAGAGGGCGCGCACACAGGGCAGGACTAAGAGGGCGCGCACACAGGGCAGGACTAAGAGGGCGCGCACACAGGGCAGGACTAAGAGAGGGCGCGCACACAGGGCAGGACTAAGAGAGGGCGCGCACACAGGGCAGGACTAAGAGGGCGCGCACACAGGGCAGGACTAAGAGGGCGCGCACACAGGGCAGGACTAAGAGAGGGCGCGCACACAGGGCAGGACTAAGAGAGGGCGCGCACACAGGGCAGGACTAAGAGAGGGCGCGCACACAGGGCAGGACTAAGAGAGGGCGCGCACACAGGGCAGGACTAAGAGAGGGCGCGCACACAGGGCAGGACTAAGAGAGGGCGCGCACACAGGGCAGGACTAAGAGAGGGCGCGCACACAGGGCAGGACTAAGAGAGGGCGCGCACACAGGGCAGGACTAAGAGAGGGCGCGCACACAGGGCAGGACTAAGAGAGGGCGCGCACACAGGGCAGGACTAAGAGAGGGCGCGCACACAGGGCAGGACTAAGAGAGGGCGCGCACACAGGGCAGGACTAAGAGAGGGCGCGCACACAGGGCAGGACTAAGAGAGGGCGCGCACACAGGGCAGGACTAAGAGAGGGCGCGCACACAGGGCAGGACTAAGAGAGGGCGCGCACACAGGGCAGGACTAAGAGAGGGCGCGCACACAGGGCAGGACTAAGAGAGGGCGCGCACACAGGGCAGGACTAAGAGGGCGCGCACACAGGGCAGGACTAAGAGGGCGCGCACACAGGGCAGGACTAAGAGGGCGCGCACACAGGGCAGGACTAAGAGGGCGCGCACACAGGGCAGGACTAAGAGAGGGCACGCACACAGGGCAGGACTAAGAGAGGGCACGCACACAGGGCAGGACTAAGAGAGGGCACGCACACAGGGCAGGACTAAGAGAGGGCACGCACACAGGGCAGGACTAAGAGGGCGCGCACACAGGGCAGGACTAAGAGAGGGCGCGCACACAGGGCAGGACTAAGAGAGGGCGCGCACACAGGGCAGGACTAAGAGAGGGCGCGCACACAGGGCAGGACTAAGAGAGGGCGCGCACACAGGGCAGGACTAAGAGAGGGCGCGCACACAGGGCAGGACTAAGAGAGGGCGCGCACACAGGGCAGGACTAAGAGAGGGCGCGCACACAGGGCAGGACTAAGAGAGGGCGCGCACACAGGGCAGGACTAAGAGAGGGCGCGCACACAGGGCAGGACTAAGAGAGGGCGCGCACACAGGGCAGGACTAAGAGAGGGCGCGCACACAGGGCAGGACTAAGAGAGGGCGCGCACACAGGGCAGGACTAAGAGAGGGCGCGCACACAGGGCAGGACTAAGAGAGGGCGCGCACACAGGGCAGGACTAAGAGGGCGCGCACACAGGGCAGGACTAAGAGGGCGCGCACACAGGGCAGGACTAAGAGAGGGCGCGCACACAGGGCAGGACTAAGAGAGGGCGCGCACACAGGGCAGGACTAAGAGAGGGCGCGCACACAGGGCAGGACTAAGAGAGGGCGCGCACACAGGGCAGGACTAAGAGAGGGCGCGCACACAGGGCAGGACTAAGAGAGGGCGCGCACACAGGGCAGGACTAAGAGAGGGCGCGCACACAGGGCAGGACTAAGAGAGGGCGCGCACACAGGGCAGGACTAAGAGAGGGCGCGCACACAGGGCAGGACTAAGAGAGGGCGCGCACACAGGGCAGGACTAAGAGAGGGCGCGCACACAGGGCAGGACTAAGAGAGGGCGCGCACACAGGGCAGGACTAAGAGAGGGCGCGCACACAGGGCAGGACTAAGAGAGGGCGCGCACACAGGGCAGGACTAAGAGAGGGCGCGCACACAGGGCAGGACTAAGAGAGGGCGCGCACACAGGGCAGGACTAAGAGAGGGCGCGCACACAGGGCAGGACTAAGAGAGGGCGCGCACACAGGGCAGGACTAAGAGAGGGCGCGCACACAGGGCAGGACTAAGAGAGGGCGCGCACACAGGGCAGGACTAAGAGAGGGCGCGCACACAGGGCAGGACTAAGAGAGGGCGCGCACACAGGGCAGGACTAAGAGAGGGCGCGCACACAGGGCAGGACTAAGAGAGGGCGCGCACACAGGGCAGGACTAAGAGAGGGCGCGCACACAGGGCAGGACTAAGAGAGGCGCGCACACAGGGCAGGACTAAGAGAGGGCGCGCACACAGGGCAGGACTAAGAGGGCGCGCACACAGGGCAGGACTAAGAGGGCGCGCACACAGGGCAGGACTAAGAGGGCGCGCACACAGGGCAGGACTAAGAGGGCGCGCACACAGGGCAGGACTAAGAGAGGGCACGCACACAGGGCAGGACTAAGAGAGGGCACGCACACAGGGCAGGACTAAGAGAGGGCACGCACACAGGGCAGGACTAAGAAGGGCACGCACACAGGGCAGGACTAAGAGGGCGCGCACACAGGGCAGGACTAAGAGAGGGCGCGCACACAGGGCAGGACTAAGAGAGGGCGCGCACACAGGGCAGGACTAAGAGAGGGCGCGCACACAGGGCAGGACTAAGAGAGGGCGCGCACACAGGGCAGGACTAAGAGAGGGCGCGCACACAGGGCAGGACTAAGAGAGGGCGCGCACACAGGCAGGACTAAGAGAGGGCGCGCACACAGGGCAGGACTAAGAGAGGGCGCGCACACAGGGCAGGACTAAGAGAGGGCGCGCACACAGGGCAGGACTAAGAGAGGGCGCGCACACAGGGCAGGACTAAGAGAGGGCGCGCACACAGGGCAGGACTAAGAGAGGGCGCGCACACAGGGCAGGACTAAGAGAGGGCGCGCACACAGGGCAGGACTAAGAGAGGGCGCGCACACAGGGCAGGACTAAGAGAGGGCGCGCACACAGGGCAGGACTAAGAGAGGGCGCGCACACAGGGCAGGACTAAGAGAGGGCGCGCACACAGGGCAGGACTAAGAGAGGGCGCGCACACAGGGCAGGACTAAGAGAGGGCGCGCACACAGGGCAGGACTAAGAGAGGGCGCGCACACAGGGCAGGACTAAGAGAGGGCGCGCACACAGGGCAGGACTAAGAGAGGGCGCGCACACAGGGCAGGACTAAGAGAGGGCGCGCACACAGGGCAGGACTAAGAGAGGGCGCGCACACAGGGCAGGACTAAGAGAGGGCGCGCACACAGGGCAGGACTAAGAGAGGGCGCGCACACAGGGCAGGACTAAGAGAGGGCGCACACACAGGGCAGGACTAAGAGAGGGGGCGCACACACAGGGCAGGACTAAGAGAGGGGGCGCACAGAGAGGGGGGGGGGACAGACTGATACCGTGTATATACTCACAGTGACAACTGATGTCCGGGGAGCAGCGTGAGAGGAGAGAAGAGACAGCGCGTTATTACATCATCACATTATAACACTATTATCAGCCTCCTCCGGAGCGCGGTGCGGACACTCACTGGTGCGGCAGTACGGATACGCGTTCCAGGCTTTCTCGTGAAACACCAGCGATCCCTCGGGGGCCAACAGCTTCACGAAACTGGGGACCTTACTGCAAGACAAGAGCAACACAAGCGTCACCCGGAGCATGATACTTAAAGGGCCGGTGTCCTGCCGTCTACAGATAAAGCGGGGCCCCTGGGCTTCCACCAGGCTGAGCATCTGTACACAAGGGCCCGGACAAGAGGGGAACGGAGCCCGACTCACAGCCATTGGCCGAAACCCTGCACAGGCCTCATACCTCTCACAGCTGAGGGTCTGTTACACTTGTATCCAGGCTGACACACTGCAACAAACAGGGCAGGAGGGAGACTTGGGCCGCCTGACTGTAACAAACCCTCAGCTGTGAGCAGCGTTCGGCCAGGACGGGTTTTCAGCCTCAGGTCTCATTCACTTCAGGAAGCATGAAGTCTGTAAGAAGACGGCAGTGGATGATGGGGGTGGTGGTCCCTCACCTCTGGAGGTGGTAGATCTTGTGGGTGTACTGCCCCTTCTCTCCGTCCCGCTCGTACGGCTCGTTCTTCAGGACCTCGATGCCTTCTCCGCCGCCCGTGTTGTCCTTACTGGCCTCCGCCACCGAGAAGAGCTGCCCGACCTGGTACTGGAGGGAGAGGCCGCACAGGTTACCGGGACGCAGGGGGCGGGGCTATGTCAGCACCTGGGAAAGCTGGGTGACAGCAATACGGCCCGGGTCCTGGACAGCAGTCACCCAGCTTTTCCACGAGCAGATAGGACAGTGGAAGCGGACAACGCGGTACTCACCTCCTCCACCGAGATGGGCAGGCAGACGCGGCTGCAAGAGAGACGACAGGCGGTCAGAGCAATCCGGGGGTCATGTGACCTGCCAGTGTCACATGACACGCTGCGCGGCCCCACCCCCGCATAAGATAATGGACGAATCCGAGGGAACCCCGCCGCCCTCACAGACACGGAACCCAGGACCTGCGGTCACCGTGAAGGACTACAAGCACCAGCATGCCCAGACACCTGTGGCTCTATAACAGCTAGAAGACCCAGAAAGAGAAAGTAAAGACCCACAGGGGCCCCTGGGGCCCCACCCTGGCAGCTCATGGCACAGCCCCCCTCACACCAGCCCCCAGACCTCTCCTGACAGCAGCCCCACCCGCACACTGCTGCCCCCTTCACAGACACCCCCAACCCCGCTGCAGGGGACCCCAACCGTCCAATAAAGGGGCCCCCGCCTCATAAGGCCGGTCCCGCGGGCGCCGGTAACTCACAATTCCTTAATCAGGACCATCCTCTCGTCCCTCCGCTTCACCAGCCCCTGCAACACAGGCCGGAAACCGGAAGCCAGGCCGCCCAGGCTGGAGGGAGGGACACATGCTTCTGCTCTGAGGGAGCCGGCGGACGCGTGACGTCATTCCCCAGCGACGCACAATTTGAAAGCGGTGTATGCGGCCGCTGCGGCGCGGGTTGCTAGGTGGCTAATCGGTTGCTAAGGGAGGAGTGTGCTAGCGAGCGGCAGCTGAGAGGGTTGGGCCAATGGGAGGAGACGGGGCGTGTGCAAAACGGGAAAGGTCGTGCAGTGACGTCACTCCTGTAACATATGACGTATCAGGAGAGGAGAACAGCGCTGTCAGGAAGGAGAGGGGATTCCGGGCTGTCATATCAGGAGAGCAGTGACGTCACTTCTGTAATATTTGACACATCAGGAGAGCAGTGACATCACTCCTGTAATATATGACACATCAGGAGAGCAGTGACGTCACTCCTGTAATATATGACACATCAGGAGAGCAGTGACATCACTCCTGTAATATATGACACATCAGGAGAGCAGTGACGTCACTCCTGTAATATATGACATCAGGAGAGCAGTGAAATCACTCCTGTAATATATGACACATCAGGAGAGCAATGACATCACTCCTGTAATATATGACACATCAGGAGAGCAGTGACGTCACTCCTGTAATATATGACACATCAGGAGAGCAGTGACATCACTCCTGTAATATATGACATCAGGAGAGCAGTGACGTCACTCCTGTAATATATGACACATCAGGAGAGCAGTGACAACACTCCTGTAATATATGACACATCAGGAGAGCAGTGACATCACTCCTGTAATATATGACACATCAGGAGAGCAGTGACATCACTCCTGTAATATATGACACATCAGGAGAGCAGTGACATCACTCCTGTAATATATGACATCAGGAGAGCAGTGACATCACTCCTGTAATATATGACATCAGGAGAGCAGTGACGTCACTCCTGTAATATATGACACATCAGGAGAGCAATGTCATCACTCCTGTAATATATGACACATCAGGAGGGCAGTGACATCACTCCTGTAATATATGACATCAGGAGAGCAGTGACATCACTCTGTAATATATGACACATCAGGAGAGCAGTGACGTCACTCCTGTAATATATGACACATCAGGAGAGCAGTGACGTCACTCCTGTAATATATGACACATCAGGAGAGCAGTGACATCACTCCTGTAATATATGACACATCAGGAGAGCAGTGACATCACTCCTGTAATATATGACACATCAGGAGAGCAGTGACGTCACTCCTGTAATATATGACATCAGGAGAGCAGTGACGTCACTCCTGTAATATATGACACATCAGGAGAGCAATGTCATCACTCCTGTAATATATGACACATCAGGAGGGCAGTGACATCACTCCTGTAATATATGACATCAGGAGAGCAGTGACATCACTCTGTAATATATGACACATCAGGAGAGCAGTGACATCACTCCTGTAATATATGACATCAGGAGAGCAGTGACATCACTCTGTAATATATGACACATCAGGAGAGCAGTGACATCACTCTGTAACATATGACACATCAGGAGAGCAGTGACATCACTCCTGTAATATATGACACATCAGGAGAGCAGTGACATCGCTCCTGTAATATATGACACATCAGGAGAGCAGTGACATCGCTCCTGTAATATATGACACATCAGGAGAGCAGTGACATCACTCCTGTAATATATGACACATCAGGAGAGCAGTGACATCACTCCTGTAATATATGACACATCAGGAGAGCAGTGACATCACTCCTGTAATATATGACACATCAGGAGGGCAGTGACATCACTCCTGTAATATATGACACATCAGGAGAGCAGTGACATCACTCCTGTAATATATGACATCAGGAGAGCAGTGACATCACTCTGTAATATATGACACATCAGGAGAGCAGTGACATCACTCCTGTAATATATGACACATCAGGAGGGCAGTGACGTAACTCCTGTAATATATGACACATCAGGAGAGCAGTGACATCACTCTTGTAATATATGACACATCAGGAGAGCAGTGACATCACTCCTGTATTATATGACACATCAGGAGAGCAGTGACATCACTCCTGTAATATATGACACATCAGGAGAGCAGTGACATCACTCCTGTAATATATGACACATCAGGAGAGCAGTGACATCACTCCTGTATTATATGACACATCAGGAGAGCAGTGACATCACTCCTGTAATATATGACATCAGGAGAGCAGTGACATCACTCCTGTAATATATGACACATCAGGAGAGCAGTGACATCACTCCTGTAATATATGACACATCAGGAGAGCAGTGACGTCACTCCTGTAATATATGACACATCAGGAGAGCAGTGACGTCACTCCTGTAATATATGACATCAGGAGAGCAGTGACATCACTCTGTAATATATGACACATCAGGAGAGCAGTGACATCACTCCTGTAATATATGACACATCAGGAGAGCAGTGACATCACTCTGTAATATATGACACATCAGGAGAGCAGTGACATCACTCCTGTAATATATGACATCAGGAGAGCAGTGACATCACTCTGTAATATATGACACATCAGGAGAGCAGTGACGTCACTCCTGTAATATATGACACATCAGGAGAGCAGTGACATCACTCCTGTATTATATGACACATCAGGAGAGCAGTGACATCACTCCTGTAATATATCACATCAGGAGAGCAGTGACGTCACTCCTGTAATATATGACACATCAGGAGAGCAGTGACATCACTCCTGTATTATATGACACATCAGGAGAGCAGTGACATCACTCCTGTAATATATGACATCAGGAGAGCAGTGACATCACTCCTGTAATATATGACACATCAGGAGAGCAGTGACATCACTCCTGTAATATATGACACATCAGGAGAGCAGTGACATCACTCCTGTAATATATGACACATCAGGAGAGCAGTGACGTCACTCCTGTAATATATGACATCAGGAGAGCAGTGACATCACTCCTGTAATATATGACACATCAGGAGAGCAGTGACATCACTCCTGTAATATATGACACATCAGGAGAGCAGTGACGTCACTCCTGTAATATATGACACATCAGGAGAGCAGTGACATCACTCCTGTAATATATGACATCAGGAGAGCAGTGACATCACTCTGTAATATATGACACATCAGGAGAGCAGTGACATCACTCCTGTAATATATGACACATCAGGAGAGCAGTGACATCACTCCTGTAATATATGACACATCAGAAGAGCAGTGACGTCACTCCTGTAATATATGACACATCAGGAGAGCAGTGACATCACTCCTGTAATATATGACATCAGGAGAGCAGTGACATCACTCCTGTATTATATGACACATCAGGAGAGCAGTGACATCACTCCTGTATTATATGACACATCAGGAGAGCAGTGACATCACTCCTGTAATATATGACACATCAGGAGAGCAGTGACGTCACTCCTGTAATATATGACACATCAGGAGAGCAGTGACGTCACTCCTGTAATATATGACATCAGGAGAGCAGTGACATCACTCTGTAATATATGACACATCAGGAGAGCAGTGACATCACTCTGTAATATATGACACATCAGGAGAGCAGTGACATCACTCTGTAATATATGACACATCAGGAGAGCAGTGACATCACTCCTGTAATATATGACATCAGGAGAGCAGTGACATCACTCCTGTAATATATGACACATCAGGAGAGCAGTGACATCACTCCTGTAATATATGACATCAGGAGAGCAGTGACATCACTCCTGTAATATATGACACATCAGAAGAGCAGTGACGTCACTCCTGTAATATATGACACATCAGGAGAGCAGTGACATCACTCCTGTAATATATGACACATCAGGAGAGCAGTGACATCACTCCTGTAATATATGACATCAGGAGAGCAGTGACATCACTCCTGTAATATATGACACATCAGAAGAGCAGTGACGTCACTCCTGTAATATATGACACATCAGGAGAGCAGTGACATCACTCTGTAATATATGAAACATCAGGAGAGCAGTGACATCACTCCTGTAATATATGACACATCAGGAGAGCAGTGACATCACTCCTGTAATATATGACACATCAGGAGAGCAGTGACATCACTCCTGTAATATATGACATCAGGAGAGCAGTGACGTCACTCCTGTAATATATGACACATCAGGAGAGCAGTGACATCACTCCTGTATTATATGACACATCAGGAGAGCAGTGACATCACTCCTGTATTATATGACACATCAGGTGAGCAGTGACATCACTCCTGTAATATATGACACATCAGGAGAGCAGTGACATCACTCCTGTAATATATGACACATCAGGAGGGCAGTGACGTCGCTTCTGTAATATATGACACATCAGGAGGGCAGTGACATCACTCCTGTAATATATGACATATCAGGAGAGCAGTGACGTCACTCCTGTAATATATGACACATCAGGAGAGCAGTGACATCACTCCTGTAATATATGACATCAGGAGAGCAGTGACGTCACTCCTGTAATATATGACACATCAGGAGAGCAGTGACATCACTCCTGTAATATATGACACATCAGGAGAGCAGTGACATCGCTCCTGTAATATATGACACATCAGGAGAGCAGTGACATCGCTCCTGTAATATATGACACATCAGGAGAGCAGTGACATCACTCCTGTAATATATGACACATCAGGAGGGCAGTGACATCACTCCTGTAATATATGACACATCAGGAGAGCAGTGACGTCACTCTGTAATATATGACACATCAGGAGAGCAGTGACATCACTCCTGTAATATATGACACATCAGGAGGGCAGTGACATCACTCCTGTATTATATGACACATCAGGAGAGCAGTGACGTCACTCCTGTAATATATGACATCAGGAGAGCAGTGACGTCACTGCTGTAATATATGACACATCAGGAGAGCAGTGACGTCACTCCTGTAATATATGACACATCAGGAGAGCAGTGACATCACTCCTGTAATATATGACACATCAGGAGAGCAGTGACATCACTCCTGTAATATATGACACATCAGGAGAGCAGTGACGTCACTCCTGTAATATATGACATCAGGAGAGCAGTGACGTCACTCCTGTAATATATGACACATCAGGAGAGCAATGTCATCACTCCTGTAATATATGACACATCAGGAGGGCAGTGACATCACTCCTGTAATATATGACATCAGGAGAGCAGTGACATCACTCTGTAATATATGACACATCAGGAGAGCAGTGACATCACTCCTGTAATATATGACATCAGGAGAGCAGTGACATCACTCTGTAATATATGACACATCAGGAGAGCAGTGACATCACTCTGTAATATATGACACATCAGGAGAGCAGTGACATCACTCCTGTAATATATGACACATCAGGAGAGCAGTGACATCGCTCCTGTAATATATGACACATCAGGAGAGCAGTGACATCGCTCCTGTAATATATGACACATCAGGAGAGCAGTGACATCACTCCTGTAATATATGACACATCAGGAGAGCAGTGACGTCACTCTGTAATATATGACACATCAGGAGAGCAGTGACATCACTCCTGTAATATATGACACATCAGGAGAGCAGTGACGTCACTCCTGTAATATATGACACATCAGGAGAGCAGTGACATCACTCTGTAATATATGACACATCAGGAGAGCAGTGACATCACTCCTGTAATATATGACATCAGGAGAGCAGTGACATCACTCTGTAATATATGACACATCAGGAGAGCAGTGACGTCACTCCTGTAATATATGACACATCAGGAGAGCAGTGACATCACTCCTGTATTATATGACACATCAGGAGAGCAGTGACATCACTCCTGTAATATATCACATCAGGAGAGCAGTGACGTCACTCCTGTAATATATGACACATCAGGAGAGCAGTGACATCACTCCTGTATTATATGACACATCAGGAGAGCAGTGACATCACTCCTGTAATATATGACATCAGGAGAGCAGTGACATCACTCCTGTAATATATGACACATCAGGAGAGCAGTGACATCACTCCTGTAATATATGACACATCAGGAGAGCAGTGACATCACTCCTGTAATATATGACACATCAGGAGAGCAGTGACGTCACTCCTGTAATATATGACATCAGGAGAGCAGTGACATCACTCCTGTAATATATGACACATCAGGAGAGCAGTGACATCACTCCTGTAATATATGACACATCAGGAGAGCAGTGACGTCACTCCTGTAATATATGACACATCAGGAGAGCAGTGACATCACTCCTGTAATATATGACATCAGGAGAGCAGGGACATCACTCTGTAATATATGACACATCAGGAGAGCAGTGACATCACTCCTGTAATATATGACACATCAGGAGAGCAGTGACATCACTCCTGTAATATATGACACATCAGGAGAGCAGTGACATCACTCCTGTAATATATGACACATCAGAAGAGCAGTGACGTCACTCCTGTAATATATGACACATCAGGAGAGCAGTGACATCACTCCTGTAATATATGACATCAGGAGAGCAGTGACATCACTCCTGTATTATATGACACATCAGGAGAGCAGTGACATCACTCCTGTATTATATGACACATCAGGAGAGCAGTGACATCACTCCTGTAATATATGACACATCAGGAGAGCAGTGACGTCACTCCTGTAATATATGACATCAGGAGAGCAGTGACATCACTCTGTAATATATGACACATCAGGAGAGCAGTGACATCACTCTGTAATATATGAAACATCAGGAGAGCAGTGACGTCACTCCTGTAATATATGACATCAGGAGAGCAGAGACATCACTCCTGTAATATATGACACATCAGGAGAGCAGTGACATCACTCCTGTAATATATGACATCAGGAGAGCAGTGACATCACTCCTGTAATATATGACACATCAGGAGAGCAGTGACATCACTCCTGTAATATGACATCAGGAGAGCAGTGACATCACTCCTGTAATATATGACACATCAGAAGAGCAGTGACGTCACTCCTGTAATATATGACACATCAGGAGAGCAGTGACATCACTCCTGTAATATATGACACATCAGGAGAGCAGTGACATCACTCCTGTAATATATGACATCAGGAGAGCAGTGACATCACTCCTGTAATATATGACACATCAGAAGAGCAGTGACGTCACTCCTGTAATATATGACACATCAGGAGAGCAGTGACATCACTCCTGTAATATATGACACATCAGGAGAGCAGTGACATCACTCCTGTAATATATGACATCAGGAGAGCAGTGACATCACTCTGTAATATATGACACATCAGGAGAGCAGTGACATCACTCCTGTAATATATGACACATCAGGAGAGCAGTGACATCACTCCTGTAATATATGACACATCAGGAGAGCAGTGACATCACTCCTGTAATATATGACATCAGGAGGGCAGTGACATCACTCCTGTAATATATGACACATCAGGAGAGCAGTGACATCACTCCTGTAATATATGACATCAGGAGAGCAGTGACGTCACTCCTGTAATATATGACACATCAGGAGAGCAGTGACATCACTCCTGTATTATATGACACATCAGGTGAGCAGTGACATCACTCCTGTAATATATGACACATCAGGAGAGCAGTGACATCACTCCTGTAATATATGACATCAGGAGAGCAGTGACATCACTCCTGTATTATATGACACATCAGGAGAGCAGTGACATCACTCCTGTATTATATGACACATCAGGTGAGCAGTGACATCACTCCTGTAATATATGACACATCAGGAGAGCAGTGACATCACTCCTGTAATATATGACACATCAGGAGGGCAGTGACGTCGCTTCTGTAATATATGACACATCAGGAGGGCAGTGACATCACTCCTGTAATATATGACATATCAGGAGAGCAGTGACGTCACTCCTGTAATATATGACACATCAGGAGAGCAGTGACATCACTCCTGTAATATATGACATCAGGAGGGCAGTGACGTCGCTCCTGTAATATATGACACATCAGGAGGGCAGTGACATCACTCCTGTAATATATGACACATCAGGAGGGCAGTGACGTCGCTTCTGTAATATATGACACATCAGGGGGCAGTGACATCACTCTGTAATATATGACATATCAGGAGAGCAGTGGACGTCACTCCTGTAATATATGACACATCAGGAGAGCAGTGACATCACTCCTGTACTATAATGACATCTATGACACATCAGGAGAGCAGTGACATCACTCCTGTAATATATGACACATCAGGAGGGCAGTGACATCACTCCTGTATTATATGACACATCAGGAGAGCAGTGACATCACTTCCTGTAATATATACACACATCAGGAGAGCAGTGACATCACTCCTGTAATATATGGACACGTCAGGAGAGCAGTGACGTCACTCCTGTAATATATGACACATCAGGAGAGCAGTGACATCACTCCTGTAATATATGACACATCAGGAGAGCAGTGACATCACTCCTGTAATATATGACACATCAGGAGAGCAGTGACATCACTCCTGTAATATATGACATCAGGAGAGCAGTGACATCACTCCTGTAATATATGACACATCAGGAGAGCAGTGACATCACTCCTGTAATATATGACATCAGGAGAGCAGTGACATCACTCCTGTAATATATGACACATCAGGAGGGCAGTGACATCACTCCTGTAATATATGACATCAGGAGAGCAGTGACATCACTCCTGTAATATATGACATCAGGAGGGCAGTGACATCACTCCTGTAATATATGACATCAGGAGAGCACTGACATCACTCCTCCCCCCGGAGTGAGATCGCAACTTTTTTTGCAGCGTTTTGTTTTTAAAAAAGTTGCAATGATGAATCTGGAGTGAAACTCATTACCATAACTGACCACACCCACTTCCCCGCCCACATTATAAAACTGGAGTGAGAGGTGTAATAATGCAGAAAGTTGCAAACTTTTGTTCGAGCGAGTGTCGTATTTATGTGACTTTTTGATGCCAGAAGTGACGATATGATAAGTCAGGGCCGGAGTGGGAGCCCCGGGTGGGAGGTGTCGGGTCCAATAGTCCAGAACGTCCCCTCTATCAATACTACCTGGTACCATGAGGTCAGTGTCAGCAGAGTCCAGTACAATGGACCCCGGGGGGGGAGGGGAATGTTACAGGGATCTGTACTGGACTACAACTATGGGAGTTACCTCCAACTGAGTGTGCATGCTGAGAGTTGTAGTTGCACAGCAGCTGGTGTGTGGAAGGTTGCTGAACCCTGCTTTATTATATGCAGTTAATTCCTGCTCACTCAGGTCACTGCCTGTGTCAGTCTGCACTGTGGCTCTGTCATTCCATTAATGAACCACTGAGCTCAGGATGAACAGCAGTGTAAGCAAATCTCATCCAAGTGCCGCCACCATCCTTATCAGAGGGGGGTCGGAGTACACACAGTCCGATGGCGGCGGCGTGTCCAGCGATAACGCTCTTCCAGATCTCGGGGAGGGATAGGACCGATTCTCACATTTCTCATGAACAAGCACTTAAAGGGACACTCCGCCCCTCCTCTTATTGAGACCCCTCCATGAGACCGCTCCCCGTAATGAGGCCCCTCCCCTAATGTGTGTCTATCGATTTCCTGAGGCTGATGATGAGAGATGTTTATAATAAGAGATGCGCAAATTTAAAAAAAATGTGATTTGTCCAGTTTGCTGAATCTTTTGAAAGAACTCGGTTCAATACGAATTTATTTGCGGCGAATTGTGTTAAAAAACGGCTATTTCCGGGCTGCAGAGAGCCTTATAAGGGGTGTAGAACACCGTGCCTTGCAGTAAGGCTACATGCACACGACCCCATGGGTTTTGCGGACCGCAAATTGTGGATCCGCAAAAAAAAAAGTATGACTTTCCTTTTTTTCTGCCGATCCATGGTAATAATGCCTGTAATAGGACATGTACTTTTTTTTTTGCAGGGCAACGGAACGGACATACTGATGCGGACAGTACACCGTGTGCTGTCCGCGTTTTTTACGGACCCATTGAAATGAATGGGTCCGCATCCTATCCGCAAGAAAAAAAACGGAACGGACACGGAAATAAACAAGGTTCGTGTGCATGTAGCCTAACACACGCATCGGGAGCCTGCTGTGGTAGTGAGTCCGTACGACACGCAGATGACGGGCGCCGCTCTGACAATCACTGCGCAAAACTGACCAAATAACTCAAGTGTGAACTCAGCCTTACAGGTCCATGTTAGCGCCAACTGAGTGACTGCTGCCGCCGTGGACCCGTGCGCCACTACTTCCCGGGCAGGTGGGCTCCTGCGGGCACGTTTGGCTGGGGACCTCCCCCTGCTGGCTCCCGGCCACACTAGTGACTTGCTGCCGCCGTCTTCTCCTGATGGTGAAGCCCCTTCTTCACCCAAGTGCGATTGGCTTCATCACCGAGTAGTGTCTGCACGTCACTGATGTCCTCCTCAATCGTCTCTGGGTCTGACCGCTCGCAACTCCAGCTCCCGCGCCACTCTCCTCGTCACTACTTGCCCGCCTAGCGGAGGAAGCGGCGGATGTCTCCTCCACATCTTGGCTGGGCAGTAGCCGCTGACTGTCCTCTAGTAGCTCGTCCTCGCTGTACGGTGGGGCTGAGCCCGCAGCGTATAATACTTCTCTGCCTGAGGGAACAGAGAAGGACAGAGGCAGGGTGAGGGCAGGTGAGGGCACAGGGCCTGCTCCCGGGCCGTGCCCACTAAGGGTGGTGTCTGAGGAACCCACCGACTCTTGGAGTCAACCATTCAAGAACCGCTGGGTTGCTGGTCAAGACACGACCGCTAGATGACACCGGGAGCTCAGGCCTCTCGAAGTGACCTCTGCGGCCACGGCCTTTACTCTGCTGTGACCTCTGCGACCACGGCCCCTTACTCTGCTGCGACCTCGGCCCTTACTCTGCTGGGACCTCTGCGGCCACGGCCCTTACTCTGCTGCGACCTCTGCGGCCACGGCCCCTTACTCTGCTGCGACCTCTGCGGCCACGGCCCTTACTCTGCTGCGACCTCTGCGGCGACGGCCCTTACTCTGCTGCGACCTCTGCGGCGAAGGCCCTTACTCTGCTGCGACCTCTGCAGCCACGGCCCTTACTCTGCTGCGACCTCTGCGGCCACGGCGCTTACTCTGCTGCGACCTCTGCGGCCACGGCCCTTACTCTGCTGCGACCTCTGCGGCCACGGCTCTTACTCTGCTGCGACCTCTGCGGCCACGGCCCTTACTCTGCTGCGACCTCTGCGGCCACGACTCTTACTCTGCTGCGACCTCTGCGGCCACGGCCCTTACTCTGCTGCGACCTCTGCGGCCATGGCCCTTACTCTGCTGCGACCTCTGCGGCCACGGCCCCTTACTCTGCTGCGACCTCTGCGGCCACGGCCCTTACTCTGCTGCGACCTCTGCAGCCACGGCCCTTACTCTGCTGCGACCTCTGCAGCCACGGCCCTTACTCTGCTGCGACCTCTGCGGCCACGGCCCCTTACTCTACTGCGACCACGGCCCTTACTCTGCTGCGACCTCTGCGGCCACGGCCCCTTACTCTGCTGCGACCTCTGCGGCCACGGCCCTTACTCTGCTGCGACCTCTGCAGCCACGGCCCTTACTCTGCTGCGACCTCTGCAGCCACGGCCCTTACTCTGCTGCGACCTCTGCGGCCACGGCCCCTTACTCTACTGCGACCACGGCCCTTACTCTGCTGCGACCTCTGCGGCCACGGCCCCTTACTCTGCTGCGACCTCTGCGGCCACGGCCCTTACTCTGTGCAGGGCCGGCCACTTCTCTGTCTGACATTCTGTTAGATCAAATACATAAATAAAAAGGAAATTAAAACACCACAAAAAAGTCTGTAATTTTCTCACTTCACCGCACGACTAATAAGCCCTTTTTTCCCACTAATACAAGTAAAAAAAACTGCTTTAGAACAGAAAACTGCACCGCACAAGAGGTAGAAATATTCCCCTGTAATAACCCTGCTAATGCCGGTGCCCCCCAATAACAAGGGCGGTTTGCTGGAATTACAGAGCTGTATACTGCAGTGTGGATGCGCAGTCAGTGCAGCAGGGTGTAATAGGATT
The DNA here is from genome assembly GCF_014858855.1 of Bufo gargarizans. NCBI lineage: Eukaryota > Metazoa > Chordata > Amphibia > Anura > Bufonidae > Bufo > Bufo gargarizans. The sequence goes on from NC_058087.1 coordinate 194,264,993, forward strand.
GTTCCTGTTCCCCCGACTGAGCCCTGTGCTACATAAATGCTGTGGATGATTCCTCCCGATCCTTTTCCTGAACTGCTATACAGAAAAATAAAAGTTTTAAACTCTTTTCTCGCACTGTCCCTAGCGCCTCTCCCTGCACTAAGTGCACTGGCAATGGCAGAATCCAAGATGGCTGCTGAGGCTATTTACAGGGCTGTGACATCACAGGGCTGGCTGCTGATTGGCTGCATGCATGGCATTATGGGTGATCCCGCCTTCCCAGAGTTCCTTGCTCCATGTCCTCACACGTGCAGCAGCCATTTTAGGGAAAAATTGTGATTCGTTACCACGAAGCTTGAGGAAATTCGGATTCGGTGCGAATCAAATTTTTCCTGAAATTCTGATCCAATTCCACTTCGTCAACTTCGATTCGCTCAACTCTATTTATAATCATGTCCCCATGGGCGGAGCCAATCAGAGCAAGCAGAGCTGCAGTGTAAAGCATGGGGGAGGCCACTGAACTGCCTCAAATAAGGTGTAGAGTCTAAAAGGCGGTATCTTACAGAAGGCGGTATCTGCCTGCGCCAGTCAACCAAAGTGCAGAGAACAAAAGTTGGTCAAAGTTCGGGGGGGCATCACACCTCTGCCACATAAGCCTGGTACAGATTTGTGCACTAGGTGGCGCTGTGATTTACATGACGCCCCATTATTGAGCTCAGAGGGAGAAGCTTTTATTTCAAACTTTTTTTTTATTTCCATAAGATTTCTTTATGCCATAAACACCTCTTTCCCAATAGACAGGAGGTCTCGGGATCTATGCTTGCTGTCATTGAATGGGGACATTCTTGTTTATGTCCAGGGACTGAAAACAGAGAGAAAACTTCTCTCATACAATGTATGAATTCAAGACAACACATCAGCAGCTCGGTTCCACTTCGTTACAATGTATCAGTGCAGGGACAATGTCCGGAGTATTGCTTCTGTCTTTAGAAGGGGGGAGTAGTTGAGGTTTCATCCCGCTGGAGAGGTGGAGGAGGCCGAGTAGGATGCCTCGCGTGCGGCCTCAGAGAATGCAGCGGAACGTCAGGGTGGAGCCCTCCATCCTCCGCCGATACTCCTCATCGAAAATCTTATTCTGAGACTCGGTGAAGTGATTCATCCAGTCGGCAACTTGCCCTAAAATAGGATGAAGATGGGTTATCACTCATACAGGGGCGGGGGCTGTGGGGTATACGGGCGGCGGGGCACAGGGGCGGGGGCTGTGGGGTATACGGGAGGCGGGGCACAGGGGCGGGGGCTGTGGGGTATACGAGCAGCGGGGCATAGGGGCGGGGGCTGTGGGGTATACGGGTGGCGGGGCACAGGGGCGGGGGCTGTGGGGTATACGGGCGGCGGGGCACAGGGGCGGGGGCTGTGGGGTATACGGGCGGCGGGGCTCAGGGGCGGGGGCTGTGGGGTATACGGGCGGCGGGGCACAGGGGCGGTGGGCTCTACAGGCAGTCAGTCTCCACCTTCATCCACCACTGATGATGAATGGACAAGACCAGAAAAATCACAGCATGCCACAAAGTGAGCTGACCTTCAACTGCTGTGTGCTGGCCTCTAGTGGCCGCTATGTGAACTGCGCACCTTTCCTCATGAAGGGGGACAGCGTCTGGTCCAGCACGCTGGAGGGCATGCTGGAGTAGTTGGCCATCGGGTTCTCCTTCATGGCGCTGAAGGAGGTGTGCTGGTAGATCTTCTCCACGGCGTCTTCAGGCAGCTCCTTCCCTAAGAATCTCATCACCTTCCTGATCTCCCTCTTGGGGTCCTGCGGAGAAAGCGACAATCACTGATGGTCCTGCGGCAGGTTGTCCCCCGCTACCTTCCTCTGGTGTCCGCCGCGGCCTCACCTCCTTCATGTCTTCATAGAACACGTACAGGACGTCGTGCTTGTCTCTGGCCGTCCACCATCCAAGGACGTGGTCGAACCAGCTCCCCCAGGCCACTGTCAGGAGAAGGCCGGGACGTTAGCCGCTGCCAGTCTGCTGCCCCCTGCTGGTGCCGCTGCCAGTCTGCTGCCCCCTGCTGGTGCCGCTGCCAGTCTGCTGCCCCCTGCTGGTGCCGCTTTCATGCATTGTAGGAGATGCAGTGTTTGCATCAGGCAGCGCAGAGCGGGAGAGCACTACAACTCCCATCATGCATCGTGTCAGTATCAGGCGCGACCACGAATGCAGCTCTGGAGTAAAGTAAAGCTGCCCAGCAGTGACTGCAGGTGTAACGTGCTCACCCACCATCGCCCTTCAGAAACTTCTGCACATATTCATCCCACGTCCCGGGGTCCGGCTGCGTCTTGTTCATCTTATCAAAGAAGTAATACGAAACCGCGTTGTCCTTAGCGTTACGAGCGACGTAGATCGTCTGAAACAAGAGAGGTCACTGTTATGGGGGCACTGTGGATGTCACTGTTATGGGGGCGCTGTGGAGGTTACCGTTATGGGGGCGCTGTGGATGTCGCTGTTATGGGGGCGCTGTGGAGGTCACTGTTATGGGGGCACTGTGGATGTCACTGTTATGGGGGCACTGTGGATGTCACTGTTATGGGGGGGCACTGTGGATGTCACTGTTATGGGGGCACTGTGGATGTCACTGTTATGGGGCACTGTGGATGTCACTGTTATGGGGGCACTGTGGAGGTCACTGTTATGGGGGCACTGTGGATGTCACTGTTATGGGGGCACTGTGGATGTCACTGTTATGGGGGCACTGTGGATGTCACTGTTATGGGGGCACTGTGGAGGTCACTGTTATGGGGGCGCTGTTGGAGGTCACTGTTATGGGGGCACTGTGGAGGGTCACTGTTATGGGGGCACTGTGGGAGGTCACTGTTATGGGGGCACTGTGGAGGTCACTGTTATGGGGGCACTGTGGAGGTCACTGTTATGGGGCGCTGTGGAGGTCACTGTTATGGGGGCGCTGTGGAGGTCACTGTTATGGGGGCACTGTGGGGGTCACTGTTATGGGGGCAGCTGTGGAGGTCACTGTTATGGGGGCACTGTGGAGGTCACTGTTATGGGGGCACTGTGGAGGTCACTGTTATGGGGGCACTGTGGATGTCACTGTTATGGGGGCACTGTGGAGGTCACTGTTATGGGGGCACTGTGGAGGTCACTGTTATGGGGGCGACTGTGGAGGTCACTGTTATGGGGGCGCTGTGGAGGTCACTGTTATGGGGGCGACTTGTGGATGTCACTGTTTATGGGGCACTGTGGATGTCACTGTTATGGACACTGTGGATGTCACTGTTATAGGGCACTGTAGATGTCCCGTTATGGGGGCACTGTGGGGTCACCGTTATGGGGGCACTGTGGAGGTCACCGTTATGGGGGCGCTGTGGATGTCACTGTTATGGGGCGCTGTGGAGGTCACTGTTATGGGGGCGCTGTGGAGGGTCACTGTTATGGGGGCACTGTGGAGGTCACTGTTATGGGGGCACTGTGGATGTCACTGTTATGGGGGCCTGTGGATGTCACCGTTATGGGGGCACTGTGGATGTCACCGTTATGGGGGGCACTGTGGATGTCACCGTTATGGGGGCACTGTGGATGTCCCTGTTATAGGGGGCACTGTAGATTCACTGTTATGGGGGCCTGTGGAGGTCACTGTTATGGGGGCGCTGTGGATGTCACTGTTATGGGGGCACTGTGGATGTCACTGTTATGGGTGCACTGTGGATGTCACTGTTATGGGGGCACTGTGGATGTCACTGTTATGGGGGCGCTGTGGATGTCACTGTTATGGGGCGCTGTGGATGTCACTGTTATGGGGGCACTGTGGATGTCACTGTTATGGGGCACTGTGGAGTCACTGTTATGGGGCACTGTGGAGTCACTGTTATGGGGGCACTGTGGATGTCACTGTTATGGGGGTGTGGATGTCACTGTTATGGGGGCACTGTGGATGTCACTGTTATGGGGGCACTGTGGAGTCACTGTTATGGGGGCGCTGTGGATGTCACTGTTATGGGGCACTGTGGATGTCACTGTTATGGGGCACTGTGGATGTCACTGTTATGGGGCACTGTGGATGTCACTGTTATGGGCACTGTGTCACTGTTATGGGGCACTGTTCACTGTGGCACTGTTATGGGCATGGCACTGTGTGTCACTGTTATGGGGGCACTGTGGATGTCACTGTTATGGGGGCACTGTGGAGGTCACTGTTATGGGGGCACTGTGGAGTCACTGTTATGGGGCACTGTGGATGTCACTGTTATGGGGCACTGGTGGATGTCACTGTTATGGGGGCACTGTGGAATGTCACTGTTATGGGGCACTGTGGAGGTCAATGTTATGGGGGCACTGTGGAGTCACTGTTATGGGGCACTGTGGATGCACTGTTATGGGGCGCTGTGGAGGTCACTGTTATGGGGCACTGTGGATGTCACTGTTATGGGGGCACTGTGGATGTCACTGTTATGGGGGCACTGTGGATGTCACTGTTAGGGGGGGTGCTGTGGATGTCACTGTTATGGGGGGCACTGTGGATGTCACTGTTATGGGGGCACTGTGGAGGTCCTGTTATGGGGGCGCTGTGGATGTCACTGTTATGGGGGCAATGTGGTGTCACTGTTATGGGGGGCACTGTGTATGTCACTGTTATGGGGGCACTGTGGATGTCACTGTTATGGGGGCCTGTGGATGTCACTGTTATGGGGCACTGTGGATGTCACTGTTATGGGGGCACTGTGGAGGTCACTATTATGGGGGCACTGTGGATGTCACTGTTATGGGGGCACTGTGGATGTCACTGTTAGGGGGGACTGTGGATGTCACTGTTATGGGGGGCACTGTGGAGGTCACTTATATGGGGCACTGTGGATGTCACTGTTATGGGGGCACTGTGGAGGTCACTGTTATGGGGGCACTGTGGAGGTCACTGTTATGGGGCACTGTGGATGTCACTGTTATGGGGCACTGTGGAGGTCACTGTTATGGGGGCACTGTGGAGGTCACTGTTATGGGGGCACTGTGGAGGTCACTGTTATGGGGGCACTGTGGAGGTCACTGTTATGGGGGCACTGTGGATGTCACTGTTATGGGGGCACTGTGGATTCACTGTTATGGGGGCACTGTGGATGTCACTGTTATGGGGGCACTGTGGATGTCACTGTTATGGGGGCACTGTGGAGGTCACTGTTATGAGGGGCACTGTGGATGTCACTGTTATGGGGGCACTGTGGATGTCACTGTGTATGGGGGGCACTGTTGAGGTCACTGTTATGGGGCACTGTGGATGGTCACTGTTATGGGGGCACTGTGGAGGTCACTGTTATGGGGGCACTGTGGATGACACTGTTATGGGGCACTGTGGATGTCACTGTTATGGGGGCACTGTGGATGTCACTGTTATGGGGCACTGTGGATGTCACTGTTATGGGGGCACTGTGGAGTCACTGTTATGGGGCACTGTGGATGTCACTGTTATGGGGGCACTGTGGATGTCACTGTTATGGGGCACTGTGGAGTCACTGTTATGGGGGCACTGTGGATGGCACTGTTATGGGGGCACTGTGGAGTCACTGTTATGGGGGCACTGTGGAGTCACTGTTATGGGGGCACTGTGGATGTCACTGTTATGGGGGCACTGTGGATGTCACTGTTATGGGGCACTGTGGATGTCACTGTTATGGGGGCTGTGGATGTCACTGTTATGGGGCACTGTGGATGTCACTGTTATGGGGCACTGTGGATGTCACTGTTATGGGGCACTGTGGATGTCACTGTTATGGGGCACTGTGGATGTCACTGTTATGGGGCACTGTGGATGTCACTGTTATGGGGGCACTGTGGAGTCACTGTTATGGGGCACTGTGGATGTCACTGTTATGGGGGCACTGTGGATGTCACTGTTATGGGGGACTGTGGATGTCACTGTTATGGGGGCACTGTGGATGTCACTGTTATGGGGGCACTGTGGATGTCACTGTTATGGGGCACTGTGGATGTCACTGTTATGGGGCACTGTGGATGTCACTGTTATGGGGACTGTGGATGTCACTGTTATGGGGGCACTGTGGATGTCACTGTTATGGGGGCATGTGGATGTCACTGTTATGGGGCACTGTGGATGTCACTGTTATGGGGGCACTGTGGATGTCACTGTTATGGGGCACTGTGGATGTCACTGTTATGGGGGCACTGTGGATGTCACTGTTATGGGGGCACTGTGGATGTCACTGTTATGGGGTTGGATGTCACTGTTATGGGGGCACTGTGGATGTCACTGTATGGGGTTGTGGATGTCACTGTTATGGGGGTATGTGGAGTCACTGTTATGGGGGCACTGTGGATGTCACTGTTATGGGGGTATGTGGAGTCACTGTTATGGGGCACTGTGGATGTCACTGTTATGGGGCACTGTGGATGTCACTGTATGGGGGATGTGGATGTCACTGTTATGGGGCACTGTGGATGTCACTGTATGGGGATGTGGATGTCACTGTTATGGGGCACTGTGGATGTCACTGTTATGGGGGCACTGTGGATGTCACTGTTATGGGGGCACTGTGGATGTCACTGTTATGGGGGCACTGTGATGTCACTGTTATGGGGGCACTGTGGATGTCACTGTATGGGGATGTGGAGTCACTGTTATGGGGGCACTGTGGATGTCACTGTTATGGGGGCACTGTGGATGTCACTGTATGGGGGGTGTGGATGTCACTGTTATGGGGGCACTGTGGATGTCACTGTATTGGGGGAATTGTGGATGTCACTGTTATGGGGCACTGTGGATGTCACTGTTATGGGGGCACTGTGGATGTCACTGTATTGGGGGCACTGTGGATGTCACTGTTATGGGGGCACTGTGGATGTCGCTGTTATGGGGGCACTGTGGATGTCACTGTATTGGGGGTATTGTGGATGTCACTGTTATGGGGGCACTGAGGATGTCACTGTTATGGGGGCACTGTGGATGTCGCTGTTATGGGGGCACTGTGGATGTCACCGTTATGGGGGCGCTGTGTTACATGTGACACTTTGCACCCACCTTACACTTCTGCTCCCAGAAGGACTGGGGCACCAGATCATACGGCAGATGGGTCTTCACCAGTCGGGGGGACGGGGTCTCCTCCAACATGTCAATGCCTATAGAAAAATAAGTCATCAATTCTAGACATAAACTCTAGTCACATCCGGAGCTGCATTCATTATTCTGCTTTTTTCCCTATTGACTAATAGGTCGCAGGGCTTCAATTTCACGGCTTCCCTCCTCGGTTGATACAGAGCGTGACCTGCTGTGGTGCATTATGGGAGATTGTACAGTAAGTGGTCAGTGAAAGAAGACGAACTACAAGTCCCACAATGCATTGCAGCAGGATTTTAGGATTATAACCAGCATTTAGCAGAATTGTGAATGCAGCTCTGGATACGACCGGCGTACGTGTCACAAGTACAGCTGGGAACCCCGGGTTATTCGGTGCCCACCAGAGGCGCCACCACCCAGGTCACTGTGTACCTACCGGACGGCACCGGGGGAGGGGAGCAGATCTCCAGGAAGGGGGAGCGGACATGTGTGGGGCCCCGTCTGGTCTTCTCCACTTCCCCGTCATTCATTATGGAGTCGATGATCTCCTGCATCCACGTGGTCCCTGGAAGAACCGGAATGTCACAGAGCAGCGGGTGATCCGTCAACGTAACCCCATCCTCCGCCTGAAGGGGGCGCTCCAGTCTAACGCACGCTAAGGCTACTTTCACACCTGTGTTAGGTGCGGATCCGTCTGGTATCTGCACAGACAGATCCGCACCTATAAATGCAAACGAATGTATACGTTCAGTTCGGATCCGTCTGCATAACAGCGTTTTCAGATCTGAGTTTTCACGATTGTGAAAACTCAGATCCGACAGTATATTCTAACACAGAGGCGTTCCCATGGTGATGGGGACGCTTCAAGTTACAATATACTACAAACTGTGTACATGACTCCCCCCTGCTGCCTGGCAGCACCCGATCTCTTACAAGGGGCTGTGATCCGCACAATTAACCCCTCAAGTGCCGCACCTGAGGGGTTAATTGTGCGCCTCTCAGCCCCCTGATCGGGTGCTGCCAGGCAGCAGGAGCCAGACCCCCTCCCTCCCCAGTATTAAAAGCATTGAAAGCCAGTGCTGCCCCCCCCCTCCCTTGTATTACATTCATTGGTGGCCAGTGCGGCCCCCCCTCCCCTGTATTACATTCATTGGTGGCCAGTGCGGCCCCCCCTCCTCCCATGTATTACATTCATTGGTGGCCAGTGCGGCCCCCCCTCCCCTGTATTACATTCATTGGTGGCCAGTGCGGCCCCCCTCCTCCCATGTATTACATTCATTGGTGGCCAGTGCGGCCCCCCCTCCCCTGTATTACATTCATTGGTGGCCAGTGCGGCCCCCCCTCCCCTGTATTACATTCATTGGTGGCCTGTGCGGCCCCCCCTCCCATGTATTACATTCATTGGTGGCCAGTGCGGCCCCCCCCTCCCATGTATTACATTCATTGGTGGTCAGTGCGGCCCCCCCCTCCCCTGTATTACATTCATTGGTGGCCAGTGCGACCTCCCCTCCCTCCCCAGTATTAAAAGCATTGGTGGCAGTGGACACAGGCTAACAACCCCCCCCCCATTATTGGTGGCAGCGGAGCAGCATTTCTGATCGAAGTCCCAGTTTAATCGCTGGGGCTTCGATCGGTTACCATGGCAGCCAGGACGCTACTGCAGTCCTGGCTGCCATGGTTACTTAGCTTATACTTACCTGCGCTCTTCCTACTGGTAAGTGACAGGTCTGTGCGATGTGCCGCACAGACCTGTCACTTACCAGTAGGAGGAGCGCCGGCCGTCGAGCAGACAGCGCAGGTAAGTATAAGCTAAGTAACCATGGCAGCCAGGACTGCAGTAGCGTCCTGGCTGCCATGGTAACCGATCGGAGCCCCAGCGATTAAACTGGGACTCCGATCGGAAATGCCGCTCCGCTGCCACCAATAATGGGGGGGGGGGGGAGGGGGGTTGTTAGCCTGTGGTCACTGCCACCAATGCTTTTAATACTGGGGAGGGAGGGGGTCTGGCCCCTGCTGCCTGGCAGCACCCGATCAGGGGGCTGAGAGCCGCACAATTGACCCCTCAGGTGCAGCACCTGAGGGGTTAATAGTGCTGATCACGACCCCCTATAAGAGATCGGGTACTGCCAGGCAGCAGGGGGGAGTCATGTACACAGTTCGTAGTATATTCTAACTTGAAGCGTCCCCATCACTATGGGAACGCCTCTGTGTTAGAAATACTGTCGGATCTGAGTTTTCACGATCTAACTCAAATCCGATAGAATATTCTAACATAGAGGCGTTCCCATAGTGATGGGGACGCTTCAAGTTAAAATATACCATCGGATTGGAGAAAACTCCAATCCGATGGTATATTTATAGGGACTCCTGACTTTACATTGAAAGTCAATGGGGGACGGATCCGTTTGCAATTGCACCATATTGTGTCAACGTCAAACGGATCCGTCCCCATTGACTTGCATTGTAATTCAGGACGGATCCGTTTGGCTCCGCACGGCCAGGCGGACACCAAAACGCTGCAAGCTGCCTCCAGAGCGGAACGGAGCCAAACTGATGCATTCTGAGCGGATCCTTATCCATTCAAAATGCATTGGGGATGAACGGATCTCACAAGCAGAACCCCAAACGCAAGTGTGAAAGTAGCCTAATATAACTGGGTTTCAATACCTCACTGTTTTCAAGATGTCTGCTTGCTGTCAATGAATGGAAGCAGTCCATTTTACATCTAGGGGCTGAAACCCCATTCAAACCTTAAACTTTTGCTACTGAGGGTTTGTTACAGTGTATCCGGCCTAGACAATCCGCTGTGAGGTAAACCTCCAGACTGATACATTGTAACAAACAGTAGAGGTTTGTGCCGCTGATGGGTTGTCTGGACTGACACACTGTAACAAACCCTTGTGATGGCGCAGGCAGCGGCCATCGTGGCGGTTACCTGCTTTGGGGTAGGTGGCGATCAGGAGGTCGTCCGGCCGGGCCTGGAATTTCTCGATTTTCTCCCAGGAAGTTGCGATCGGTTGCATGAGGGGAACGCCATGGACTGGGATCAGGGGGAACCTGTAGAACGTGCCCTCGGGGACCTGCTGCAGGATGTCCGAGTAATCCGGGGAGACGGCCTGCAGGGGGCGACAGCGGGTCTTCACTCCTCAGTAGTAGGATCAGTCCCTGCAGGTGTCACCCAGCTTTCCCAGGAACAGATAAGTCACAGCTACATAGGAATGCTCAGCTCTCATCGCCACCTGGTGGCCCTTGTCTTCTTCATGCCTCACGTGTCTCTATGGTTACAGGATCATGTATGTATCAGATCCGCCACAAGGCTGCCCTCCGCTAATCTGGGGATGTGATCGGAGATGACTACGTGTCCAGAGACCCTGCTCTTCTTCCTGTGTCAGTCTTTCCTGCAGTTCTGGCATTGTATTCACAAGAATGCACAGGATGAGATACAGCTCCAGCCCCGTCACCCCATCGAGCGCCTCTTTCCCCGCGACTTACTTGCCTTGTAGATAAGAATTTCCTCTCCTCCCGCCACAGGCCGAGCACAGCAGCCCTCCAAGTATGCAGCCGCACCCCCCGCTCCATCCGGAACAGAATGCTAGAGCTGCGGTGTAGACTGACACACACAGGGGCAATGTGACCGGATTCTCATATCTATTACAGCACAAATCGTTCTGCCACCTGTCACATACCTGTGCAGTCACCTACCTGTCAGCTACCTGTGCAGAACTGCTACCTGTCAGCTACCTGTGCAGGGCTGGCACACTGCTGCCTGTCACCTACCGGCCAGGGCTGGCACACTGCTACCTGTCACCTACCGGCCAAGGCTGGCACACTGCTACCTGTCACCTACCGGCCAGGGCTGGCACACTGCTACCTGTCACCTACCGGCCAGGGCTGGCACACTGCTACCTGTCACCTACCGGCCAAGGCTGGCACACTGCTACCTGTCACCTACCGGCCAAGGCTGGCACACTGCTACCTGTCACCTACCGGCCAAGGCTGGCACACTGCTACCTGTCACCTACCGGCCAGGGCTGGCACACTGCTGCACGTCACCTACCGGCCAGGGCTGGCACACTGCTACCTGTCACCTACCGGCCAGGGCTGGCACACTGCTACCTGTCACCTACCGGCCAGGGCTGGCACACTGCTACCTGTCACCTACCGGCCAGGGCTGGCACACTGCTACCTGTCACCTTGCATTACTCACATGTGGCTTCTCCATCCTGATCTTCTCTCCGCTCTCAGCGCCGCGTCCCAAGCAAATAGGGTAAAGGTACAATCCGGTGACGTCACAGAGGGCGTGCCCCCGAGAGCGCGGCCAGAGCTGGCAGCGAAACATGTCCATCCAGATGTAGCAGAGCTGGCAGCAAAACCTGGGTATACAGATATACAGGAGCTACATACAGATATAGCAGACCTGCAGTCCTATGTGACACCACTTAAATCACAGCACATGACAAGTTCAGCTCTGCTACATCTGTGTACAGTTGACTCTTTGCTCTTTGTGCAGAACAGAGGAACAATGACAAGAAAAACACAATTTCCAAGAACCCCCCCCCCCCCCCCCCCCCCCCCCCCCCCCCGACTCCTCGACTCTTCCTGTTATTTTAAGCGCTAGAAACAAAATCCAACATCTCGGGTTCACGCAGAGTTTTCAGCATTTTCAATATCTCTGCTTTCAGTCAGGGCATGGAAACATTAATGTTCACATCCAAAACCGATCCTGAACTGACAGTTCTCAACACACCCATCAGCTGTGAGGGCAAGACTAGGTCAAGATGGGCTTTCAGCCTCTGAAGGTAACACATGTCAGTATCCCTGTTTGCTGTCAGTGAGCGGAAACAGTTCTGTCTACATTCAGAAGGTTTGTAACACTGTGTCAGCGCAGGTAAGAGCTGTCAGCCTGGAGTCCAGGACAGGAGAGAGGTTTGTGCTGCTCCTGTGCAGAGAAGCAAGACCAGAGCCGAGACGTCTGCACAGGTGAGTGATGTAGCAGAGCCGAGACGTCTGCACAGGTGAGTGATGTAGCAGAGCCGAGACGTCTGCACAGGTGAGTGATGTAGCAGAGCCGAGACGTCTGCACAGGTGAGTGATATAGCAGAGCCGAGACGTCTGCACAGGTGAGTGATGTAGCAGAGCCGAGACGTCTGCACAGGTGAGTGATGTAGCAGAGCCGAGAAGTCTGCACAGGTGAGTGATGTAGCAGAGCCGAGACGTCTGCATAGGTGAGTGATGTAGCAGGGCCGAGAGATGTCTGCACAGGTGAGTGATGTAGCAGAGCCGAGACGTCTGCATAGGTGAGTGATGTAGCAGGGCCGAGAGACGTCTGCATAGGTGAGTGATGTAGCAGAGCCGAGACGTCTGGACAGGTGAGTGATGTAGCAGAGCCGAGACGTCTGCACAGGTGAGTGATGTAGCAGAGCCGAGACGTCTGCACAGGTGAGTGATGTAGCAGTGCCGAGATGTCTGCACAGGTGAGTGATGTAGCAGAGCCGAGACGTCTGCACAGGTGAGTGATGTAGCAGGGCCGAGACGTCTGCATAGGTGAGTGATGTAGCAGAGCCGAGACGTCTGCACAGGTGAGTGATGTAGCAGAGCCGAGACGTCTGCACAGGTGAGTGATGTAGCAGAGCCGAGACGTCTGCACAGGTGAGTGATGTAGCAGAGCCGAGACGTCTGCACAGGTTAGTGATGTAGCAGAGCCGAGACATCTGCATAGGTGAGTGATGTAGCAGAGCCGAGACGTCTGCACAGGTGAGTGATGTAGCAGAGCCGAGACGTCTGCACAGGTGAGTGATGTAGCAGAGCCGAGACGTCTGCACAGGTGAGTGATGTAGCAGAGCCGAGACGTCTGCACAGGTTAGTGATGTAGCAGAGCTGAGACGTTTGCACAGGTGAGTGATGTAGCAGAGCCGAGACGTCTGCACAGGTGAGTGATGTAGTAGAGCCGAGACGTCTGCACAGGTTAGTGATGTAGCAGAGCTGAGACGTTTGCACAGGTGAGTGATGTAGCAGAGCCGAGACGTCTCCACAGGTGAGTGATGTAGCAGAGCCGAGACGTCTGCACAGGTTAGTGATGTAGCAGAGCCGAGACGTCTGCACAGGTGAGTGATGTAGCAGAGCCGAGACGTCTGCACAGGTGAGTGATGTAGTAGAGCCGAGACGTCTGCACAGGTTAGTGATGTAGCAGAGCTGAGACGTTTGCACAGGGGAGTGATGTAGCAGAGCCGACGTGGCGCACGAGGTGGAATGTCGCTGCGTTACATTTTTCCAGTGTCGATAGCGCCTTACATGCATGACGGCGGCGACAACTAGAACACACATCCAGCAATCGCCGAACACCCAGAACCCAACCCGATCACCGAGGTACGATGTGCCTCACACCTCAGCTGCTCCCATGTAGGGGGGTTTATAAGTTCCCAATAAGAATCAGTCCCGATGTTGTCGCCCTTGGTTATCCGGCTGTTCCTGGGAAAGCTGGGTGACAACCAATATGGCCACCATTATGGCTTGTATCCAGAGCTGCATTCACCATTCTGCTGGATTCTAATGAGCTGCATGTTTTTTACCCTTGTCCCTAGTGGTGTGACTGCAGACAACTAAAAACCACATGTTTTGTGGAGTGAGGATCAGTCACAGGGGGGGAAGGGGGGGGGGGGGGGGGGCCACAGGAGAGACCATAAGGATGGGGGGGGGGGGATAAGGGAGAAAACCAAATACTCAAACAGGCCTACACAGTGCTGAAGGAATAACCCCCCCATTAGGAAAAACTACAATGCAGGAGACATGAGGGATTTAACCCATGAGCTGCCCACAGTATCTGCAGTCAAAAACGCCCTCGCTATATGCAGTGGCGTTAACTAAAACACTGATCCGGGGGGCAGCGAGATACGAAGAACTGGAGCCTGGGAGGAATTCTGGATGCAGCTTTGGGTATAACTGGAGACATGTTATATGTATAATATGTTTATATAGAAAAAAAATGTAACGCGGCGTCCAGGAAGATATCGGTCACTGAAGGGTTAATAATGTGCAATAGAGGAAAGTCCAGGGCAAGAGGAGGACAAGGCTGTGATTTGTACAGAAGGGGCGGGGCTGGGGGCGGGGCCAGAGGTGTCCGGGGATAAGACGGAAGAAAGAGGCGAAAAGGACCGGAGAAGACGGGAGGAGCGGCTGCCTGCAACTGGCCCTTTGCCAAACTTTTTGTTAGGAATTCACTATTTAAAGTGAAATCACCCAAAAATTTATCTTAGGACTAAACTCTGCTCCTGTCCTTCCAGAATGAATCCAGAATTATGCGACATATTGTCCGAGGAGCTGAAGATTGTGGACAATACAATGGGGGAGGTGCAAGGCGTCCCCCTCCCCGAAGCCAGCTGCGAAATCTGGGAGCAGATCTACAACTTCCAGGCGCGAGAAGATGACATCCTGATCGCTACCTACCCCAAAGCAGGTGGGTGATGTCATACAGCAGGCCCCGCCCCCGCGCAGACAGCTCCGCCCACTGCGCCCAATATCTTATATCAGCACATAGAGATGTGTACAGCTGGGATTAGATACACGGATCAGCAGACAGTATCACACAGGAGAGGATTAGATACACCGCTCAGCAGACAGTATCACACAGGAGAGGATTAGATACACAGCTCAGCAGACAGTATCACACAGGATAGGATTAGATACACCGCTCAGCAGACAGTATCACACAGGATAGGATTAGATACACAGCTCAGCAGACAGTATCACACAGGATAGGATTAGATACACAGCTCAGCAGACAGTATCACACAGGATAGGATTAGATACACAGCTCAGCAGACAGTATCACACAGGAGAGGATTAGATACACAGCTCAGCAGACAGTATCACACAGGATAGGATTAGATACACAGCTCAGCAGTCAGTATCACACAGGATAGTATTAGATACACAGCTCAGCAGACATTATCACACAGGATAGGATTAGATACACAGCTCAGCAGACAGTATCACACAGGACAGGATTAGATACACAGCTCAGCAGACAGTATCACACTGATAGGATTAGATACACAGCTCAGCAGACTGTATCACACAGGGCAGGATTAGATACACAGCTCAGCAGACAGTATCGCACAGGAGAGGATTAGATACACAGCTCAGCAGACTGTATCACACAGGGCAGGATTAGATACACAGCTCAGCAGACCGTATCACACAGGAGAGGATTAGATACACAGCTCAGCAGACAGTATCACACAGGATAGGATTAGATACACAGCTCAGCAGACAGTATCACACAGGATAGGATTAGATACACAGCTCAGCAGACAGTATCACACAGGATAGGATTAGATACACAGCTCAGCAGACAGTATCACACAGGACAGGATTAGATACACAGCTCAGCAGACAGTATCACACAGGATAGGATTAGATACACGGCTCAGCAGACAGTATCACACAGGATAGGAGTAGATACACAGCTCAGCAGACAGTATCACACATGATGGGATTAGATACACCGCTCAGCAGACAGTATCACACAGGATAGGATTAGATACACAGCTCAGCAGACAGTATCACACAGGAGAGGATTAGATACACAGCTCAGCAGACAGTATCACACAGGACAGGATTAGATACACAGCTCAGCAGACAGTATCACACAGGAGAGGATTAGATACACAGCTCAGCAGACAGTATCACACAGGATAGGATTAGATACACAGCTCAGCAGACAGTATCACACAGGATAGGATTAGATACACAGCTCAGCAGACAGTATCACACAGGAGAGGATTAGATACACAGCTCAGCAGACAGTATCACACAGGACAGGATTAGATACACAGCTCAGCAGACAGTATCACACAGGATAGGATTAGATACACAGCTCAGCAGACAGTATCACACAGGATAGGATTAGATACACAGCTCAGCAGTCAGTATCACACAGAATAGGATTAGATACACAGCTCAGCAGACAGTATCACACAGGACAGGATTAGATACACAGCTCAGCAGACAGTATCACACAGAATAGGATTAGATACACAGCTCAGCAGACAGTATCACACAGGATAGGATTAGATACACAGCTCAGCAGACAGTATCACACAGGATAGGATTAGATACACAGCTCAGCAGACAGTATCACACAGGAGAGGATTAGATACACAGCTCAGCAGACAGTATCACACAGGATAGGATTAGATACACAGCTCAGCAGTCAGTATCACACAGGATAGTATTAGATACACAGCTCAGCAGACAGTATCACACAGGACAGGATTAGATACACAGCTCAGCAGACAGTATCACACTGATAGGATTAGATACACAGCTCAGCAGACTGTATCACACAGGGCAGGATTAGATACACAGCTCAGCAGACAGTATCGCACAGGAGAGGATTAGATACACAGCTCAGCAGACTGTATCACACAGGATAGGATTAGATACACAGCTCAGCAGACAGTATCGCACAGGGCAGGATTAGATACACAGCTCAGCAGACAGTATCACACAGGAGAGGATTAGATACACAGCTCAGCAGACAGTATCACACAGGATAGGATTAGATACACAGCTCAGCAGACAGTATCACACAGGATAGGATTAGATACACAGCTCAGCAGACAGTATCACACAGGATAGGATTAGATACACAGCTCAGCAGACAGTATCACACAGGACAGGATTAGATACACAGCTCAGCAGACAGTATCACACAGGATAGGATTAGATACACGGCTCAGCAGACAGTATCACACAGGATAGGAGTAGATACACAGCTCAGCAGACAGTATCACACAGGATAGGATTAGATACACAGCTCAGCAGACAGTATCACACAGGAGAGGATTAGATACACAGCTCAGCAGACAGTATCACACAGGACAGGATTAGATACACAGCTCAGCAGACAGTATCACACAGGATAGGAGTAGATACACAGCTCAGCAGACTGTATCACACAGGATAGGATTAGATACACAGCTCAGCAGACAGTATCACACAGGACAGGATTAGATACACAGCTCAGCAGACAGTATCACACAGGATAGGATTAGATACACAGCTCAGCAGACAGTATCACACAGGATAGGATTAGATACACAGCTCAGCAGACAGTATCACACAGGATAGGATTAGATACACAGCTCAGCAGACTGTATCACACAGGATAGGATTAGATACACAGCTCAGCAGACTGTATCACACAGGATGGGATTAGATACACAGCTCAGCAGACAGTATCACACAGGAGAGGATTAGATACACGGCTCAGCAGACAGTATCACACAGGATAGGATTAGATACACGGCTCAGCAGACTGTATCACACAGGATGGGATTAGATACACAGCTCAGCAGACAGTATCACACAGGAGAGGATTAGATACACAGCTCAGCAGACAGTATCACACAGGATAGGATTAGATACACAGCTCAGCAGACAGTATCACACAGGATAGGATTAGATACACAGCTCAGCAGACAGTATCACACAGGACAGGATTAGATACACAGCTCAGCAGACAGTATCACACAGGATAGGAGTAGATACACAGCTCAGCAGACAGTATCACACAGGATAGGATTAGATACACAGCTCAGCAGACAGTATCACACAGGAGAGGATTAGATACACAGCTCAGCAGACAGTATCACACAGGACAGGATTAGATACACAGCTCAGCAGACAGTATCACACAGGATAGGATTAGATACACAGCTCAGCAGACAGTATCACACAGGATAGGATTAGATACACAGCTCAGCAGTCAGTATCACACAGAATAGGATTAGATACACAGCTCAGCAGACAGTATCACACAGGACAGGATTAGATACACAACTCAGCAGACAGTATCACACAGGATAG
Source organism: Bufo gargarizans (assembly GCF_014858855.1). Taxonomy (NCBI): domain Eukaryota; kingdom Metazoa; phylum Chordata; class Amphibia; order Anura; family Bufonidae; genus Bufo; species Bufo gargarizans. Next base: position 194,282,909 of record NC_058087.1, read on the forward strand.
GATTAGATACACAGCTCAGCAGACAGTATCACACAGGATAGGATTAGATACACGGCTCAGCAGACAGTATCACACAGGATAGGATTAGATACACAGCTCAGCAGACAGTATCACATAGGATAGGATTAGATACACAACTCAGCAGACAGTATCACACAGGAGAGGATTAGATACACAGCTCAGCAGACAGTATCACACAGGATAGGATTAGATACACAGCTCAGCAGACAGTATCACATAGGATAGGATTAGATACACAACTCAGCAGACAGTATCACACAGAATAGGATTAGATACACAGCTCAGCAGACAGTATCACACAGGACAGGATTAGATACACAGCTCAGCAGACTGTATCACACAGGATAGGATTAGATACACAGCTCAGCAGACAGTATCACACAGGACAGAATTAGATACACAGCTCAGCAGACAGTATCACACAGGATAGGATTAGATACACAGCTCAGCAGACAGTATCACACAGGATAGGATTAGATACACAGCTCAGCAGACAGTATCACACAGGACAGAATTAGATACACAGCTCAGCAGACAGTATCACACAGGATAGGATTAGATACACAGCTCAGCAGACAGTATCACACAGGACAGAATTAGATACACGGCTCAGCAGACAGTATCACACAGGACAGGATTAGATAACGGGTAGCAATGCTGGGATTGGGGGGTCAGAGGTCGGAGGTTACAGACTTGAACCAATTATTTCTGCTAATATGATACATAGACTTCAGAGCAGACAGTGGAGAGGAGTTAAAGGGGTTGTCTGAGTTATAGAAAAAATATATATAGCACTGTAAATCTGATGGTCAGTGATATATAACTAAGCTAAGTTTTAGGCAAAAAAATATCTATTTCCTAATTTCCCTGGTTCTCTTCTGGCCCTTTGTTTACCTGCAATAACAACAATCTCTGCCCCCCCCTCATCCCCCCCGCTCTGCAAAGAAGTGAATACAAGTGCTGCCCTGGGTGACATGTCTGACTGCTGGGAGACTCAGCAGCATGTTGTACGTGTAGGACTACAAGTCCCAGCTGTACAATGACACTGCTGATACACACAGGATCTTCCCCCTATCTGCAATGCTCTGCAGAACTTCTCTTTCAGCTCCTGTTCCCAGCATTTGTCTCCTCACTGCCTGCAGCTACACAGTAAAGCTTCCAGCCCTGAGTCTGTGCAGCTGAAGGAGTTAAGAATCCTGGGAGAGAGCAATAAGCAGCAGCGGGCAGTGCAGGGGGGCGTGGCCAGCACAGTCTCCTGTACAGATCTCTCAGGTTTGTGCACTAACATGATGAGAGCAGGGAGAGAAGCTGACATCACAGGTCATGTGACCCGCAGTGAGATCTGAGAAAGCAGCAACTGCAGATAAAGTGAGTGAATTGCAAAGCCCTTACATTTGATTAGTTAGAAACATACAAAGATGAAAAAAATAACTCTGACAACCCCTTTAAAGAGACCTCGTCCGGGAAGGAGCAGTCATCCTGTCAGGTCGTTCAAAATGCTATCAAGGAAAGCTGGGTGACAACCGTTGTGCCGGGCATTACAGCCCCCACAGCCCTACCCCAGGGTAGTCAGTCACCCAGCTTTCCAGTATACGTTTCTGCCAGGAGGCTTGGAAAGCTGTTGTAAAACAGTGAACTGTAATCAGCGCAATCTTAGAATCCGGAGAGAAGTATGTGATCCCCCCCCCCCCCCCCCCCCGTTGTGGTTTTCTTTTGCCCCCAGCTGGAGTTCTCAGGAACCTGATACGGGTAATATCTTAATTATGGGTTCAGAGGACACAGATTCCGAAGCCGCACCGCGCCACCTGGTAAAGACGTACTTAAAGGGACAGTGGTTGCGACTCTAACGTAATCTTCAATGTTTTCAAACACGATTAATAAATATGAGAATTATAGCTGCGGTCACTTTAAGATTTAAAGGGGAAATGCACTTTGACAGAAAATTTAGGTCATGGTATAAAAGTGATCTGTGATCAGCTGAGGTGTGTGTGTCGTTCCAGGAACTACATGGGTGCAGGAGATCGTGGACCTGATAATGCTAGAGGGAGACGTGGAGAAGAGCATGCGGGCCCCGTGCTTTATCAAGGTGCCGTTCATAGACCTCTATCCAAAGCCAATGCCGTCAGGTAACGCAGACCTCAGGTCCATCACTGTAAGTCGCTGTGAACATAAAGCAAGCAGGTTCTATTGCTGCAAAGCTGCAACTAAAACGTGACTGTTTTCTGACCTCAGGTGTGGAGGCCGCAAACGCCATGGAGTCACCGCGTCTCCTAAAAACTCATTTACCAACACAACTTCTGCCGCCATCTTTTTGGGAGAAGAATGTCAAGGTGATTATGAAGTTTCCACCACCATCCAGGGTTGGAGGGGCCAACCAGACTACCAAAGGATCCTCCCAGGGCCAAAGCTGTGATGCAATAATGGACCCCAAAGGTCCAAGAGAAAAAGAAAACATAGGGGTTGGCCTACAAGATTAAAGTCCTCTGGTGGGCCTAAGAAACCCCAGTCCCACACTGCCACCATCCATGGAATGAAGCTTTGGAATGTTTACAGGACGTCTCCTTTGGACAATGTATGGCCTGGCTTTCTAACTTAAGGTTTTTCTTTCCTTCCAAAAGGTAATTTACGTTGCTCGGAACATCAAAGACTGTATGGTCTCCTACTTCCACTTCCAGAGGATGAATAAAAGTCTGCCACATCCAGGGACCTGGAATGAATATTTCTCCAAGTTCACGGCTGGAAATGGTGAGTGAAAGACACATAATATGATCCTGAATAGTGTTGAGCGACTTTGTGTTTTAAGTTCTGCGTCCAAAGTTCGGGTTCGGGTTATTGAAGAATCCCGTTATGGATTCTGCTACCTTGGACCATAACGGAATTTGGAATCCATAACGGGATTCTTCGATAACCCGAACCCGAACTTTGGATGCAGTACTTTAAACACAAGTTCACTCAACACTAATCCTGAACCTTTCCTTTACTGTGTTCCCTCTTGTTTCTTCGCCATGTTCCTCCTTGCTTCCTCACCATGTTCCTCAATGTTTCCTCACCATGTTCCTCAATGTTTCCTCACCATGTTCCTCAATGTTTCCTCACCATGTTCCTCAATGTTTCCTCACCATGTTCCTCAATGTTTCCTCACCATGTTCCTCAATGTTTCCTCACCATGTTCCTCAATGTTTCCTCACCATGTTCCTCAATGTTTCCTCACCATGTTCCTCAATGTTTCCTCACCATGTTCCTCAATGTTTCCTCACCATGTTCCTCAATGTTTCCTCACCATGTTCCTCAATGTTTCCTCACCATGTTCCTCAATGTTTCCTCACCATGTTCCTCAATGTTTCCTCACCATGTTCCTCAATGTTTCCTCACCATGTTCCTCAATGTTTCCTCACCATGTTCCTCAATGTTTCCCTTACGTCCTAACCAGTGGCACAGATGGGGTATTCTGCCCCCGTGGACTGGTTAGTACAGGTGGAAATTTTATTGACAAGTGAAAGTAATTAAACAATTAACAAGGCCCTCCCACCTCAATAAAGAGGGGGATCAACCCCAGTCCCCTTGTAAGACGGCCGACCTAGCCATTGATTTTTTGCGTGACTCAGCTCCACAACAACTAAAATTGGTCCATGGCGCTCTCTACTGCGGGCAGGCGTACGCTTTGGCTAAAACCATGGAAGGCGGATACTACTTCCAAACACAATCTTTGTGCCATGGCGTATGAACCCAGCAGACTGTTTGGAACAGAGCTTGACCAAATAATGGAGGGATTGTCGGACAAGAAGGGCAAATCTTTTCCCCAACAGTCCTCTCGTGGTCGGGGCAAGAGGTATGGGTCCAGTTCGAGACCTCAGCCTAGAGGCCAAAGAGATTGGGGCTCCCGTAGAGGGGGAAGATCCTCCAGAGTCTCTAAGTCCCCCAAGAAGTCCCCGACGCTTTGATTGCGGGCCTCCTCGAGGCTCTTGGTACCCTGCCAGTCTGACTGGATTTCCAGAACTCCCTGCTCCCCATATTCCTGTAGGCGGTCGCCTACAACGTTTTCTAGAGTCTTGGCAGACTCATATCCAAGACCCGTGGGTTCTCCGTATTATATCTCAGGGATACCTGGTAGACTTGGACCGTCCCCCCTTAGACAAGTTTGTTCAAATAAAATTGCTTCCATCCAGCAAACAGAGAATTTTGGAGAACTACGTTCTGGAGTATCTTTGGAAAGGGGCACTAGAGGAGGTGCCTCTTCAAGATCAGGGAGCAGGTATCTATTCCCCAGTTTTTCTGGTGCCCAAGGTGACCGGAAACTGGCGGATGATCATAGATCTGAGATACCTTAATCAGTTCATCAGACGCAAGCATTTCCGGATGGAAACTATCCAGTAAGTGACCAACCTTCTCTTGCCAGGGGATTTCCTGGCAACCTTGGACCTCAAGGATGCCTACCTCCATATTCTCATTCATCCTGGGTCAAGAAGATTCTTAAGGATCGCGGTGCAAATCAGGGGAGTCCTAAAACACTTTCAGTTTGTGGCCCTCCCGTTTGGAATTTCTTCGGCCCCACACACATTTACCAAGGTGGTGGTTTCTGTGGTGGCAGCTCTAAGACTTCAGGGTCTGAGCATAATTCCTTATTTGGACGACTGGCTCTTCAGAGCCCCTTCCCAAGCGATCCTGTCCCAACACATTCAGCGGGCTGTAGCCCTCCTCCACCAGTTAGGATGGATAATCAACTTGGACAAGTCCCAGCTCCTACCAGCTACCTCAGTGAAGTTCCTGGGATTCCTGGTGGATTCAGTGGAAATGACTATTCATCTTACTCCCAAAAGAAGGCTATCTGTTCAGAACTTAATCCGCTCTCTCTCAGTACCTCGGAAGGTAACCATTCGTACTTTGATGAGAATGTTGGGACTAATGTCATCAACCGCAGAGGCGGTTCCTTGGGCATTATGGCATCTACGTCCGCTACAATCTGAGGTCTAGCCACGTGGAATCACAGTCCCTTGGGACTAAATTCCGTGCACTCCCTGTCTTATCGTGCCCGGTCCTCCCTAAGATGGTGGATCCATCTCAAGGATGGCAAGTCCCTGATCCAACCCTCATGTATCATACTTATCACAGCTGCATCCCTAGTAGGCTGGGGAGCACATCTTCTAGACAAGACAGTCCAAGGAATCTGGACACCTCAGGAGAAGTTATTATCATCAAATCTCCTAGAAATCAGGTTGATCAAGCTAGCCCTTATTTTTATTTCGCTCCCTCCATTCAAGGCAAAGCGGTGAGAGTACAGTCAGACAGCATGACCGCTGTAATGTACATCAACAAGCAGGGAGGCACAAAGTCACAAAGTCTCCTGAGAGAGATAGGTGTGATATTGGATTGGGCAGAATTGAACCTCACCGACTTATCAGCCGTCCACATTCGTGAAGTTCACAATATGATAGCAGAACGCCTAAGCCGAGGTCTTCCAACCGGGGAATGGTCTCTCCATCCAGACATCTTCAAGGAGATAACGCTCATGTGGGGAATGCCAGAGATCGATCTCATGGCAACGAGGTTCAACACCAAGGTGGAGAGGTATTGCTCCCTTTACAGGGAGGACAACCCGGTGGCAATAGATGCACTGTCAATCCCATGGAGGTTCGGGCTGTTCTATATCTTCCCTCCAATTTTCTTGATTCCGAGGGTATTGATGAAAATCAGGCAGGACCAAGCATCAGTCATCGCCATAATTCCATACTGGCCGAAAAGAGCTTGGTTTACCCAACTCATTCAAATGAGTCGGGGGCAATTTTGGAGGCTTCCCCCAGAGAGAGTACTGGTGTCGGGGGACACTTAGACCTCCTCAAATGTTCAACCTGACAGCCTGGAGGTTGATCAGTCCCTTCCAAGAATAGAAGGGCTATCAGGGTCTGTCTTGAGAGCCATAGACTACTCCAGATCTGAGGCTACACACAGATCTCCAGATCTGAGGCTACCAGCAGATCTTATTCAAGAATTTGGAAGATTTTTTCAACGTCTTGTTCCAGTCGCCAACGGTCATCCACTGATGTGTCCATTCCTACCATCCTACAGTTCCTGCAGGATGGTCTGGATATAGGGTTGTCACCTTCGACCCTCAGAGTGCAAACTTCTGCGATCTCTGCCTGTCTCAAAAGGTCCATTTCTCAAGAACCCCTTATCAAGAGGTTCCTTAGGGGAGCTTCAAGGTTAAAGCCTACAATAATTAAACCTATTCTGGTATGGCATTTAACTCCAAGTTTTTTCGGCTTTTGAGCCATACACCAAGTTCCTGCAAGACTGGGTGCTGCTCAAGTTTTTACCTACCTTTATTCCAAAGGTGCCTACGTTCAGCAACATATACCAGGTGGTTTCTCTTCCAGTTTTGGCTCCTCTCCCCTCCTCAGAAGAAAGGAGGCTCCATACCCTCAACGTTTCGAGATGTCTCAGGTATTTAGGCAGGATGAAAACCTCCTTATCCTTTTTTCCGGTACCCACAAGGATAGGAAAGCCTCTAAACCCTCCATCAGTCGATGGATCAAAGAGGCAATTCGGGAGTCTTATGTGTCTCAAGGTTCGGAGCCACCTGAGTTTGTGAAGGCCCACCCTACTTGAGCGGTGGCTACTTCCTTTGCAGAAAGAAGCTCGATTCCGGTAGATGTCATCTGTAAGTTGGCTTCTTTGAGTTCTCACTCCACTTTTATCTCACACTATAGAGTGGATTCTAGGATAGATAGATTGGCCGGACAGTATTATCTTCCGCCAGGTATGAAAGCACTCCCATGGGGGTTTCTACTTGCTAATCCCCATCTGTACCACTGGTTAGGACATAAGGGAATCGTTATTTTCTAACGATAATTTGTTTTCCCTTAGTCCTAAAAGTAGCACACAAATATCCCCCCTTAGTTATACTTTAGTGTTGCCTTTTTTTCTGCTTGTAACTACACAATGGGACTGAGGTTGATCCCTCTCTTTATTGGGGTGGGAGGGTCTTGTTAATTGTTTAATTACTTTCACTTGTCAATAAAATTTCCACCTGTCCCAACCAGTCCACGGGGGCAGAATACCCCATCTGTGCCACTGTTAGGACTAAGGGAAAACAAATTATCGTTAGAAATTAACGATTCCTCACCATGTTCCTCAATGTTTCCTCACCATGTTCCTCACCATGTGCTTTCCATCTCCTCACCATCTTCATCAGCATTTTCTCACCTGTTCCTATTTTTGCACCCGTCTTTTAGTTCCTTGGGGAAGCTGGTTTGACCATGTTCCTCATCCTTTCCTCACCATGTTCCTCAGTGTATCCTCACCATGTTCCTCTTTGTTTCTTTGCCATGTTCCTCCTCATTTCTTTACTATGTTTCCTTTCTTCACTATGTGGTGTTTCCTCACTATTTTCCTCAGTGTTTCCTCACTATTTTCCTCAGTGTTTCCTCACCATTTTCCTCAGTGTTTCCTCACCATGTTCCTCAATGTTTCCTCACCATGTTCCTCAATGTTTCCTCACCATGTTCCTCAATGTTTCCTCACCATGTTCCTCAATGTTTCCTCACCATGTTCCTCAATGTTTCCTCACCATGTTCCTCAATGTTTCCTCACCATGTTCCTCAATGTTTCCTCACCATGTTCCTCAATGTTTCCTCACCATGTTCCTCAATGTTTCCTCACCATGTTCCTCAATGTTTCCTCACCATGTTCCTCAATGTTTCCTCACCATGTTCCTCAATGTTTCCTCACCATGTTCCTCAATGTTTCCTCACCATGTTCCTCAATGTTTCCTCACCATGTTCCTCAATGTTTCCTCACCATGTTCCTCAATGTTTCCTCACCATGTTCCTCAATGTTTCCTCACCATGTTCCTCAATGTTTCCTCACCATGTTCCTCAATGTTTCCTCACCATGTTCCTCAATGTTTCCTCACCATGTTCCTCAATGTTTCCTCACCATGTTCCTCAATGTTTCCTCACCATGTTCCTCAATGTTTCCTCACCATGTTCCTCAATGTTTCCTCACCATGTTCCTCAATGTTTCCTCACCATGTTCCTCAATGTTTCCTCACCATGTGCTTTCCGTCTCCTCACCATTTTCTCACCTGTTCCTATTTTTGCACCCATCTTTTAGTTCCTTGGGGAAGCTGGTTTGACCATGTTATCGGATGGTGGAAAGCAAAAGACAAGTGCCAGATCCTCTATGTCTTCTACGAGGACATAATTGAGGTGAGGACAGTGACCTCCTCACATGGTCCATGGACACTTGGCTCAGTGTCTCATAGTTTCCTCTGAATTCTGTCATCAGGACCCAAAGAGAGAAATAAGAAAAATATCACAGTTTCTGGGGAAGGAGCTGAGAGAGGAGGTTCTGGACACCATCCAGCACCACACATCGTTCAGTGCCATGAAGGAGAACCCAATGACCAACTACAGTATCCTGCCCTCATATGTATTTGACCAGAACGTCTCCCCCTTCATGAGGAAAGGTGAGATTCCCATGCTGATGCTTTGATTTTTAATTCATTAATAAATGCTCATCATTAACCCCTCGTGGTGTCTATTTTAATTTCAGGTAAAGTTGGAGACTGGAAGAATCATTTCTTGGTGGCCCAAAATATTGTGCTTGATGAGGAATACCAGAAGAAGATGGAGGGGATTGGGCTGAACTTCCGCACTGAGCTATGAAACAACTAAAATGCCTGCCATGACACAATTTTTTTTTATTTTTTTTATGTGAGGCGGGTGGAATAATGACCCCACCCCGACCACGTAGACCCTCTTACCGTCTCAAGACTGAGGGAGAATTGACAGGTTTGGAGATGTACCTGATAGATATTAATCACTGGGAGGTTTGACCATAAAGTCAATCTCCAGGCTCCTCCCCCTCATTGAGTCTCTTTTCCTAATTATTGAGACTCCCTTTAATTAGGCCCCTCCCCTCAGTCTACGTGATGCAGTTTCCAGATCTCACCGGTGGTTTTGTCCTTGCAGCTCTTCATGCACTGACTTCTGAACAAACAGAGCTGCAGTGTAAAGCATGGTGAAGAGATAGTGGGAGGGTTGTAAACTACCTCAGACTCCAGTAGACAATACAGCTAAGGGTACTTTCACACTAGCGTTAAAGTTTTTCGGTAATAAGTTCCGTCATAGGGGCTCAATACCGGAAAAAAAATGCATCAGTTTGTCATAATGCATTCTGAATGGAAAGCAATCCGCTCAGGATGTCTTCTGTTCCGTCCCTTTACGGTATTTGGCAGGAGAAAATACTGCAGCATGCTGCATTTTTTTCTCCGGACAAAATTCCGGAACGGCATTCATTTCCATTGAAATGTATTAGTGCATTAAAATTACCGCATTGACGGATCCGGTCTGCGCATGCGCAAACCTTTCAAAATTCGAAAAAGATAAATACCGGATCCGTTTTTCCGGGTGACAGCGGAGAGACGGGTCTGGTATTTCAATGCATTCGTCAGACGGATCCGGATCCGTACACAAATGCAATCCGTTTGCACACGGGTTTCCGGCAACGGAACCGCCTGCTGGAATCCAACAACGCAAGTGTGAAAGGGGTCTAAGGCGGCGTCATCGTGACTCATAACTGTGTCCTAATGTCCACCTCATTAATGATATGAGGCCTAGTGTACCGTGCCGCATAAACAACCGTTGACATAAAGCGCCTGGGATTTCCTGTTTGCGCCATTGATCCTGCACATCGTTACATAAAGGGTTAATTAATGCCCAGGAATCAGGGACGTCCAGTGTAAAGGTTCATTCCTGACCAGAAATACGACCATATGACCCATGACACGTCCGTCAGGTGGTACAGGACAGCCAATGGAGACGTTTCAGCACATGGACATACCCCCTACCTTATAAATAAACCCGATCTGGCCGCCATTTTACATTCAGTCTTTTGCCAGTGTCGGGAGAGGTTGCTGTGTGGAGCAGGACAGGGTGTTAGGGGCACCAAACGCTGGCTAATAGGGCCACAAGAGTCCTTTTACGGACTGGTATAGGTGTGCTATCGATAGGTGAGATATAACATAGACGGTATATTATAGAGCATTTGTATGGTGCGGCAGTCGTGTGCGGTTCTGCTGCGATACCGCAGGTATATAGAGGGACAAGGGTAAGGCCTCATGCACACGACCGTTGTGTGCATCCGTGTCCGTTGTGCCGTTTTCCGTGATTTTCTGCGGACCCATTGACTTTCAATGGGTCCGTTAAAAACTCAGAAAATGCACCGTTGTTCATCCGCGTCCATGATCCGTGTTTCCTGTCTGTCAAAAAAATATGACCTGTCCTATTTTTTTGACGGACAACGGTTCACGGACCCATTCAAGTCAATGGGTCCGTGAAAAAACACGGATGCACACAAGATTGACTACCGCGTCCGTGATCCGTGGCCGTAGGCTACTTTCATACAGACGGATCCGAAGATCCGTCTGCATAAAAGATTTTTCAGATCTAAGTTTTCACTTCATGAAACTCATATCCGACAGTATATTCTAACACAGAGGCATTCCCATAGTGATGAGGACGCTTCTAGTTAGAATATCCTACGAACTGTGTACATGACTACCTGCTGCCTGGCAGCCCCTGATCTCTTACAGGGGGCCGTGATCAGCACAATTAACCCCTCAGGTGCCGCACCTGAGGGGTTAATTGTGCGTATCATAGCCCCTTGTAAGAGATCAGGGGGCTGCCAGGCAGCAGGGGGCAGACCCCCCTCCCTCCCCAGTTTAAATTTCATTGGTGGCCAGTGTGCGGCCTCCCCTCTCCCCCCCCCCCCCCCCATCATTGGTGGCAGCGGAGAGTTCCGATCGGAGTCCCAGTTTAATCACTGGGGCACCGATCGGTTACCATGGCAACCAGGACGCTACTGCAGTCCTGGTTGCCATGGTTACTTAGCAATATTAGAAGCATCATACTTACCTGCTGCGCCGTCTGTGACCGGCCGGGCGCTCCTCCTACTGGTAAGTGACAGATCATTAAGCAATGCGCCGCATAGACCTTATGGGAGCACTGTGCATGTTACTGTTATGGGGGGCGCTGTGGATGTCACCGTTATGGGGGCGCTGTGTGGCAGGCGCAGCACTATGAAGTGCCTTGTGCGCTGTGGCATTAGAAGAATTTTTATATCTCTGACTTTTAGTCTAACCCGACTGTCTGTTACTGTGTAATTCCTCTAGAGCCGTTCTATGGAAACAGTAGGTGTAAAGAGCACGCCAAATGCTAGAAATAACTTCTTTATTAATTTCAACTTTTCTTCATATATAACACTGCCGCCTCCGCAGCAGATAGTCCATGTACATAACATGTGTTGAAAAGATATCACAAAATGGCGGTATGCATAAGATGATGGATATATTTCTCTCTTCAGTAGCTGTGCTGTCACTTTAAGTTATTTAAGCACTTTATGATCTCTGAGAGGTATATCGGAGGTCTAGCTAATAGTACTACTTGCAGTATGCAGTTAGCAGTGACTATTTGCAGATTGGTTGAGTGTGATCTGGAATGGTTGTGTGCAATTTGGATTGCAATATGGAATCTGAATGCTTGCAATTTGTATTTGCAATTGGTTTTGGTGGAACTGTAAGTAAACACATATATATCTAGCTCAGTATACAGTTCTAAACACAATACTAACAATAGGAACATTATAGAAATGTTCTAAATACCTATTTTGGCCTCTTGTTCCCATAAAACGCAGCTCTCAGTGGAGTGAAAGTCTCTTCAGCTCCTGTCTCTGGTGAATAATGACTCTAGCAGCAGGAGCTGGGGGAATTCCCAGACAGGCTGTGTGTGAGGCTGGCTGTGATTGGTGAAAACTCTTGCTGTGTGAGAAGCTGGCTGTGATTGGTCTAGACTTCTGCCCAGAATCCGCTGTGATAAACCTCCAGACTGATATATTGTAACAAACAGTAGAGGTTTGTGCCGCTGATGGGTTGTCTGGACTGACACACTGTAACAAACCCTTGTGATGGCGCAGGCAGCGGCCATCGTGGCGGTTACCTGCTTTGGGGTAGGTGGCGATCAGGAGGTCGTCCGGCCGGGCTTTGAATTTCTCGATTTTCTCCCAGGAAGTTGCGATCGGTTGCATGAGGGGAACGCCATGGACTGGGATCAGGGGGAACCTGTAGAACGTGCCCTCCGGGACCTGCTGCAGGATGTCCGAGTAATCCGGGGAGACGGCCTGCCTCACCCAGCTTTCCCGGGAACGGATATGTCACAGCTACATAGGAATGCTCAGCTCTCATCGCCACCTGGGGGCCCTTGTCTTCTTCATGCCTCACGTGTCTCTATGGTTACAGGATCATATACAGTATGTATCAGATCCGCCGCAAGGCTGCCCTCCGCTAATCTGGGGATGTGATCGGAGATGACTACGTGTCCAGAGACCCTGCTCTTCTTCCTGTGTCAGTCTTTACTGCAGTTCTGGCATTGTATTCACAAGAATGCACAGGATGAGCATACAGCTCCAGCCCCGTCACCCCACGGAGCGCCTCTTTCCCCGCGACTTACTTGCCTTGTAGATAGGAATTTCCTCTCCTCCCGGCCACAGGCCGAGCACAGCAGCCCTCCAAGTATGCAGCCGCACCCCCCGCTCCATCCGGAACAGAATGCTAGAGCTGCGGTGGAGACTGACACACAGAGGGGCAATGTGACCGGATTCTCATATCTATTACAGCGCGGATCGTTCTGCCATTCAAGGTCTGTGGAAGGCTTAGTGATTAACATATGGCCCAGTGCAGGACTGCCACCTGTCACCTACCTGTGCAGGACTGCTACCTGTCACCTACCTGGGCAGGACTGCTACCTGTCACCTACCTGGGCAGGACTGCTACCTGTCACCTACCTGTGCAGGACTGCTACCTGTCTTCATACCTGTCAGCTATCTGTGCAGGACTGCTACCTGTCACCTACCTGTGCAGTCACCTACCTGTGCAAGACTGCCACCTGTCACCTACCTGTGCAGTCACCTACCTGTCAGCTACCTGTGCAGTCACCTACCTGTGCAGGACTGCTACCTGTCACCTACCTGTGCAGGACTGCTACCTGTCACCTACCTGTGCAGGACTGCTACCTGTCACCTACCTGTGCAGGACTGCTACCTGTCACCTACCTGTGCAGTCACCTACCTGTCAGCTACCTGTGCAGTCACCTACCTGTGCAAGACTGCCACCTGTCACCTACCTGTGCAGTCACCTACCTGTCACCTACCTGTGCAGGACTGCTACCTGTCACCTACCTGTGCAGGACTGCTACCTGTCACCTACCTGTGCTGTCAGCTACCTGTGCAGTCACCTACCTGTCAGCTACCTGTGCAGTCACCTACCTGTCAGCTCCATGTGCAGGACTGCCACCTGTCAGCTACCTGTGCAGTCACCTACCTGTCAGCTACCTGTGCAGGACTGCTACCTGTCAGCTACCTGTGCAGTCACCTACCTGTCAGCTATTTGTGCAGGACTGCTACCTGTCACCTACCTGTGCAGGACTGCCACCTGTCACCTACCTGTGCAGTCACCTACATGTCACCTACCTGTGCAGGACTGCTACCTGTCACCTACCTGTGCAGGACTGCCACCTGTCACCTACCTGTGCAGTCACCTACCTGTCACCTACCTGTGCAGTCACCTACCTGTCACCTACCTGTGCAGGACTGCTACCTGTCACCTACATGTGCAGTCACCTACCTGTGCAGGACTGCTACCTGTCACCTACCTGTGCAGGACTGCTATCTGTCACCTACATGTGCAGTCACCTACCTGTCACCTACCTGTGCAGGACTGCCACCTGTCACCTACCTGTGCAGTCACCTACCTGTCAGCTACCAGTGCAGTCACCTACCTGTGCAGGACTGCTACCTGTCACCTACCTGTGCAGTCACCTACCTGTGCAGGTTTGCCTCACTGCTACCCGTCACCAACCTGTGTAGTCACCTACCGGCACAGGGCTGCCACACTGCACCTGCCACCTACCCCCATAGTCACCTACCTGTGCAGGACTGCTACCTGTCACCTACCTGTGCAGTCACCTACCTGTGAAGGGCTGCCACACTGCTACCTGTCACCTACCTGTGCAGGACTGCTACCTGTCACCTACCTGTGCAGTCACCTACCTGTGCAGGACTGCCACACTGCTACCTGTCACCTACCTGTCAGCTACCTGTGCAATTACCTACCTGTGCAGGGCTGCCTCACTGATACCTGTCACCTACCTGTGAAGGACTGCCACACTGCTACCTGTCAGCTACCAACACTGGGCTGCCACCTGTCACCTACCTGTGCAGTCACCTACCGGCCAGGGCTGTCACACTGCTACCTGTCACCTACCGGCCAAGGCTGGCACACTGCTACCTGTCACCTACCAGTCAGGGCTGGCACACTGCTACCTGTCACCTACCGGCCAGGGATGGCACACTGCTACCTGTCACCTACCGGCCAGGGCTGGCACACTGCTACCTGTCACCTACCAGTCAGGGATGGCACACTGCTACCTGTCACCTACCAGTCAGGGCTGGCACACTGCTACCTGTCACCTACCAGTCAGGGATGGCACACTGCTACCTGTCATCTACCGGCCAGGGCTGGCACACTGCTACCTGTCACCTACCGGCCAGGGCTGGCACACTGCTACCTGTCACCTACCGGCCAGGGCTGGCACACTGCTACCTGTCACCTACCGGCCAGGGCTGGCACACTGCTACCTGTCACCTACCGGCCAGGGCTGGCACCCTGCTACCTGTCACCTACCGGCCAGGGCTGGCACACTGCTACTTGTCACCTACCGGCCAGGGCTGGCACCCTGCTACCTGTCACCTACCGGCCAGGGCTGGCACACTGCTACCTGTCACCTACCGGCCAGGGCTGGCACACTGCTACCTGTCACCTACCAGTCAGGGATGGCACACTGCTACCTGTCACCTACCAGTCAGGGCTGGCACACTGCTACCTGTCACCTACCAGTCAGGGATGGCACACTGCTACCTGTCACCTACCGGCCAGGGCTGGCACACTGCTACCAGTCACCTTCTGGCCAGGGCTGGCACACTGCTACCTGTCACCTACCGGCCAGGGCTGGCACACTGCTACCTGTCACCTACCGGCCAGGGCTGGCACACTGCTACCTGTCACCTGCCGGCCAAGGCTGGCACTCTGCTACCTGTCACCTACCGGCCAAGGCTGGCACTCTGCTACCTGTCACCTACCGGCCAGGGCTGACACACTGCTACCTGTCATCTACCGGCCAGGGCTGGCACACTGCTACCTTTCACCTACCGGCCAGGGCTGGCATACTGCTACCTGTCACCTACCGGCCAGGGCTGGCACACTGCTACCTGTCATCTACCGGCCAAGGCTGGCACACTGCTACTTGTCACCTACCGGCCAAGGCTGGCACTCTGCTACCTGTCACCTACCGGCCAAGGCTGGCACTCTGCTACCTGTCACCTACCGGTCAGGGATGGCACACTGCTACCTGTCACCTACCGGCCAGGGATGGCACACTGCTACCTGTCACCTACCGGCCAAATCTGGCACACTGCTACCTGTCACCTACCGGCCAGGGCTGGCACACTGCTACCTGTCACCTACCGGCCAGGGCTGGCACACTGCTACCTGTCACCTACCGGTCCGGGCTGGCACACTGCTACTTGTCACCTCGCATTACTCACATGTGGCTTCTCCATCCTGATCTTCTCTCCGCTCTCAGCGCCGCGTCCCAAGCAAATAGGGTAAAGGTACAATCCGGTGACGTCACAGAGGGCGTGCCCCCGAGAGCGCGGCCAGAGCTGGCAGCGAAACATGTCCATACAGATGTAGCAGAGCTGGCAGCAAAACCTGGGTATACAGATGTAGCAGAGCTGGCAGCAAAACCTGGGTATACAGATATACAGGAGCTACATACAGATCAGATAAAGCAGACCTGCAGTCCTATGTAACACCACTGAAATCACAGCACAAGTTCAGCTCTGCTACATCTGTGTACAGTTGACTCTTATAGAGGAACAATGACAAGGATAACACTCGAGTTCCAAGAACCCCCCCCCCCCCCCCGACTCCTCGGCTCTTCCTGTTATTTTAAGCGCTAGAACCTTAAATCCAACATCTCAGGTTCACGCAGAGTTTTCAGCATTTTCAATATCTCTGCTTGCAGTCAGCTCATGGAAACATTAATGTTCACATCCAAAACCGATCCTGAACTGATAGTTCTCAAAACACCCATCAGCTGTGAGGGCAAGACTAGGTCAAGATGGGCTTTCAGCCTCTGAAGGTAACACATGTCAATATCCCTGTTTGCTGTCAGTGAGCGGAAACAGTTCTGTCTACATTCAGAAGGTTTGTAACACTGTGTCAGCGCAGGTAAGATCTGTCAGCCTGGAGTCCAGGACAGGAGAGAGGTTTGTGCTGCTCCTGTGCAGAGAAGCAAGACCAGAGCCGAGACGTCTGTACAGGTGAGTGATGTAGCAGAGCCGAGACGTCTGCACAGGTGAGTGATGTAGCAGAGCCGAGACGTCTGCACAGGTGAGTGATGTAGCAGAGCCGAGACGTCTGCACAGGTGAGTGATGTAGCAGAGCCGAGACGTCTGCACAGGTGAGTGATGTAGCAGAGCCGAGACGTCTGCACAGGTGAGTGATGTAGCAGAGCCGAGACGTCTGCACAGGTGAGTGATGTAGCAGAGCCGAGACGTCTGCACAGGTGAGTGATGTAGCAGAGCCGAGACGTCTGCACAGGTGAGTGATGTAGCAGAGCCGAGACGTCTGCACAGGTGAGTGATGTAGCAGAGCCGAGACGTCTGCACAGGTGAGTGATGTAGCAAAGCCGAGACGTCTGCACAGGTTAGTGATGTAGCAGAGCCGAGACGTCTGCACAGGTTAGTGATGTAGCAGAGCTGAGACGTTTGCACAGGTGAGTGATGTAGCAGAGCCGAGACGTCTGCACAGGTGAGTGATGTAGCGGTGCCGAGACGTCTGTACAGGTGAGTGATGTAGCAGAGCCGAGACGTCTGCACAGGTTAGTGATGTAGCAGAGCCGAGACGTCTGCACAGGTGAGTGATGTAGCAGAGCCGAGACGTCTGCACAGGTGAGTGATGTAGCAGAGCCGAGACGTCTGCACAGGTGAGTGATGTAGCAGAGCCGAGACGTCTGCACAGGTGAGTTATGTAGCAGAGCTGAGACGTCTGCACAGGTGAGTGATGTAGCAGAGCCGAGACGTCTGCACAGGTGAGTGATGTAGCAGAGCCGAGACGTCTGCACAGGTGAGTGATGTAGCAGAGCCGAGACGTCTGCACAGGTTAGTGATGTAGCAGAGCCGAGACGTCTGCACAGGTGAGTGATGTAGCAAAGCCGAGACGTCTGCACAGGTTAGTGATGTAGCAGAGCCGAGACGTCTGCACAGGTTAGTGATGTAGCAGAGCTGAGACGTTTGCACAGGTGAGTGATGTAGCAGAGCCGAGACGTCTGCACAGGTGAGTGATGTAGCGGTGCCGAGACGTCTGTACAGGTGAGTGATGTAGCAGAGCCGAGACGTCTGCACAGGTTAGTGATGTAGCAGAGCCGAGACGTCTGCACAGGTGAGTGATGTAGCAGAGCCGAGACGTCTGCACAGGTGAGTGATGTAGCAGAGCCGAGACGTCTGCACAGGTGAGTGATGTAGCAGAGCCGAGACGTCTGCACAGGTGAGTTATGTAGCAGAGCTGAGACGTCTGCACAGGTGAGTGATGTAGCAGAGCCGAGACGTCTGCACAGGTGAGTGATGTAGCAGAGCCGAGACGTCTGCACAGGTGAGTGATGTAGCAGGCCGAGACGTCTGCACAGGTTAGTGATGTAGCAGAGCTGAGACGTTTGCACAGGGGAGTGATGTAGCAGAGCCGACGTGGCGCACGAGGTGGAATGTCGCTGCGTTACATTTTTCCAGTGTCGATAGCGCCTTACATGCATGACGGCGGTGACAACTAGAACACACATCCAGCAATCGCCGAACACCCAGAACCCAACCCGAGGTACGATGTGCCTCACACCTCAGCTGCTCCCATGTAGGGGGGTTTATAAGTTCCCAATAAGAATCAGTCCTGATGTTGTCGCCCTTGGTTATCCGGCTGTTCCTGGGAAAGCTGGGTGACAACCAATATGGCCACCATTATGGCTTGTATCCAGAGCTGCACATTCACCATTCTGCTGGCTTCTAATGTAGTTGTCGCTAGGGGTATAAACACTGATCGGGGGGATATCAGTCACTGAAGGGTTAATAATGTGCAAGAGAGGAAAGTCCAGGGCAAGAGGAGGACAAGGCTGTGATTTGTACAGAAGGGGCGGGGCTGGGGGCGGGGCGAGAGGGGTCCGGGGATAAGACGGAAGAAAGAGGCGAAAAGGACCGGAGAAGACGGGAGGAGCGGCGGCCGGCAGGTGAGATCGGGCCCCGGGCCCTCGACGCCTACAACTGGCCCTTCACCAAATTTTTGTTAGGAATTCACAATTTAAAGTGAAATCACCCAAAAATAAATCTTAGGACTAAACTCCGCTCCTGTCCTTCCAGAATGAATCCAGAATTATTCGCCAAGTTCTCAGAGGAGCTGAAGATTGCGGGCAATAAAGTGGGGGAGGTGCAAGGCGTCCCCCTCCCCGAAAGCAGCTGCGAAATCTGGGAGCAGATCTACAACTTCCAGGCGCGAGAAGATGACATCCTGATCGCTACCTACCCCAAAGCAGGTGGGTGACGTCATACAGCAGGCCCCGCCCCCACGCAGACAGCTCCGCCCACTGCGCCCAATATCTTATATCAGCACATAGAGATGTGTACAGCTGGGATTAGATACACAGCTCAGCAGACAGTATCACACAGGAGAGGATTAGATACACCGCTCAGCAGACAGTATCACACAGGATAGGATTAGATACACAGCTCAGCAGACAGTATCACACAGGATAGGATTAGATACACAGCTTAGCAGACAGTATCACACAGGATAGGATTAGATACACAGCTCACCAGACAGTATCACACAGGATAGGATTAGATACACAGCTCAGCAGACAGTATCGCACAGGATAGGATTAGATACACAGCTCAGCAGACAGTATCACACAGGATAGGATTAGATACACAGCTCAGCAGACAGTATCACACAGGATAGGATTAGATACACAGCTCAGCAGACAGTATCACACAGGATAGGATTAGATACTCAGCTTAGCAGACAGTATCACACAGGATAGGATTAGATACACGGCTCAGCAGCCAGTATCACACAGGATAGGATTAGATACACAGCTCAGCAGACAGTATCACACAGCATAGGATTAGATACACAGCTCAGCAGACAGTATCACACAGGATAGGATTAGATACACGGCTCAGCAGACAGTATCACACAGGATAGGATTAGATACACGGCTCAGCAGACAGTATCACACAGGATAGGATTAGATACACAGCTCAGCAGACAGTATCACACAGGAGAGGATTAGATACACGGCTCAGCAGCCAGTATCACACAGGATAGGATTAGATACACGGCTCAGCAGCCAGTATCACACAGGATAGGATTAGATACATCAGCTCAGCAGACAGTATCACACAGGAGAGGATTAGATACACGGCTCAGCAGACAGTATCACACAGGATAGGATTAGATACACAGCTCAGCAGACAGTATCACACAGGATAGGATTAGATACACAGCTCCCCCCGTTGGGGTTTTCTTTTGCCCCCAGCTGGAGTTCTCAGGAACCTGATACGGGTAATATCTTAATTATGGGTTCAGAGGACACAGATTCCGAAGCCGCACCGCGCCACCTGGTAAAGACGTACTTAAAGGGACAGTGGTTGCGACTCTAACGTCATCTTCAATGTTTTCAAACACGATTAATAAATATGAGAATTATAGCTGCGGTCACTTTAAGATTTAAAGGGGAAATGCACTTTGACAGAAAATTTAGGTCATGGTATAAAAGTGATCTGTGGTCAGCTGAGGTGTGTATCTTGTTCCAGGGACTACATGGATGCAGGAGATCGTGGACCTGATAATGCTAGAGGGAGATGTGGAGAAGAGCATGCGGGCCCCGTGCTTTGTCAAGGTGCCGTTCTTAGACCTCTATCCAAAGCCAATGCCGTCAGGTAACGCAGACCTCAGGTCCATCACTGTAAGCCGCTGTGAACATAAAGCAAGCAGGTTCTATTGCTGCAAAACTGCAACTAAAACGTGACTGTTTTCTGACCTCAGGTGTGGAGGCCGCAAACGCCATGGAGTCACCGCGTCTCCTAAAAACTCATTTACCAATACAACTTCTGCCGCCATCTTTTTGGGAGAAGAATGTCAAGGTGATTATGAAGTTTCCACCACCATCCAGGGTTGGAGGGGCCAACCAGACTACCAAAGGATCCTCCCAGGGCCAAAGCTGTGATGCAATAGTGGACCCCAAAGGTCCAAGAGAAAAAGAAAACATAGGGGTTGGCCTGCCACCATTCATGGAGTGAAGCTTTGAAACGATCACAGGGCGTCTTCTTTGGACAATGCAAGGTCTGGCTTTCTAACTTAAGGTTTTTCTTTCCTTCCAAAAGGTAATTTACGTTGCTCGGAACGTCAAAGACTGTATGGTCTCCTACTTCCACTTCCAGAGGATGAATAAAGGTCTGCCTGATCCAGGGACCTGGAATGAATATTTCTCCACATTCACTGCTGGAAATGGTGAGTGAAAGACACATAATATGATCCTGAACCTTTCCTAACTGTGTTCCCTCTTGTTTCTTCGCCATGTTCTTCCTTGCTTCCTTATCATGATCCTCAGTGTTTCCTCGCCATAAGTGTGCATTCACACAACCATATGGATTTTGCGATCCGCAAAAATGTGGATCGGATGCAGACCAAAAATACGATCGTGCCAATGGGGCCAAATACCATTTTCTCTCCATTTTCATCACTGTTTCATCAGCATGTTCCTCATCCTTTCCTCACCATGTTCCTCACTGTTTCCTCACTATGTTCCTCTTTGTTTCTTTGCCATGTTCCTCCTCATTTCTTCACTATGTTCCCTTTTTTCACTATGTGGTGTTTCTTCACCATGTTCCTCAATGTTTCCTCACCATTTTCCTCAGTGTTTCTTCACCATGTTCTTCTGTGTTTCCTCACCATGTTCTTCAATGTTTCCTCACCATGTTTCGCAATGTTTCCTCACCATTTTACTCAGTGTTTTCTCGCCATTTTCCTCAGTGTTTCCTCACCATTTTCCTCAGTGTTTCCTCACCATTTTCCTCAGTGTTTCCTCACCATTTTCCTCAGTGTTTCCTCACCATTTTCCTCAGTGTTTCCTCACCATTTTCCTCAGTGTTTCCTCACCATTTTCCTCAGTGTTTCCTCACCATTTTCCTCAGTGTTTCCTCACCATTTTCCTCAGTGTTTCCTCACCATTTTCCTCAGTGTTTCTTCATCATGTTCCTCAATGTTTCCTCACCATGTTTCGCAATGTTTCCTCACCATTTTCCTCAATGTTTCCTCGCCATTTTCCTCAATGCTTCCTCACCATTTTCCTCAGTGTTTCGTCACCATTTTCCTCAGTGTTTTGTCACCATTTTCCTCAGTGTTTCCTCACCATTTTCCTCAGTGTTTCTTCACCATGTTCCTCAATGTTTCCTCACTATGTTTCGCAATGTTTCCTCACCATTTTCCTCAGTGTTTCCTCACCATTTTCCTCAGTGTTTCTTCACCATGTTCCTCAATGTTTCCTCACCATGTTTCACAATGTTTCCTCACCATTTTCCTCAGTGTTTCCTCACCATTTTCCTCAATACTTCCTCACCATTTTCCTCAGTGTTTCTTCACCATGTTTCTCAATGTTTCCTCACCATGTTTCGCAATGTTTCCTCACCATTTTCCTCAATGTTTCCTCGCCATTTTCCTCAATGCTTCCTCACCATTTTCCTCAGTGTTTCGTCACCATTTTCCTCAGTGTTTCGTCACCATTTTCCTCAGTGTTTCGTCACCATTTTCCTCAGTGTTTCTTCACCATGTTCCTCAATGTTTCCTCACCATGTTTCGCAATGTTTCCTCACCATTTTACTCAGTGGTTCCTCACCATTTTCCTCAGTGTTTCTTCACCATGTTCTTCGGTGTTTCCTCACCATGTTCTTCAATGTTTCCTCACCATGTTCTTCAATGTTTCCTCACCATTTTCCTCAGTGTTTTCTCACCATTTTCCTCAGTGTTTCCTCACCATTTTCCTCAGTGTTTCCTCACCATTTTCCTCAGTGTTTCCTCACCATTTTCCTCAGTGTTTCCTCACCATTTTCCTCAGTGTTTCCTCACCATTTTCCTCAGTGTTTTGTCACCATTTTCCTCAGTGTTTCCTCACCATTTTCCTCAGTGTTTCTTCACCATGTTCCTCAATGTTTCCTCACTATGTTTCGCAATGTTTCCTCACCATTTTCCTCAGTGTTTCCTCACCATTTTCCTCAGTGTTTCTTCACCATGTTCCTCAATGTTTCCTCACCATGTTTCGCAATGTTTCCTCACCATTTTCCTCAGTGTTTCCTCACCATTTTCCTCAGTGTTTCCTCACCATGTTCCTCAGTGTTTCTTCACCATGTTCCTCAATGTTTCCTCACCATGTTTCACAATGTTTCCTCACCATTTTCCTCAGTGTTTCCTCACCATTTTCCTCAATACTTCCTCACCATGTTTCTCAATGTTTCCTCATCATGTTTCGCAATGTTTCCTCACCATTTTCCTCAGTGTTTCCTCACCATTTTACTCAGTGTTTCTTCACCATGTTCCTCAATGTTTCCTCACAATGTTTCTCAATGTTTCTTCACCTTTTTCTTCAGTGTTTCCTCACCATTTTCCTCAATGCTACCTCACCATTTTCCTCAGTGTTTCTTCACCATGTTCCTTGGTGTTTTCTCACCATGTGCTTTCCATCTCCTCACCATCTTCCTCAGCATTTTCTCACCTGTTCCTATTTTTGCACCCATCTTTTAGTTCCTTGGGGAAGCTGGTTTGACCATGTTATCGGATGGTGGAAAGCAAAAGACAAGCGCCAGATCCTCTATGTCTTCTACGAGGACATAATTGAGGTGAGGACAGTGACCTCCTCACATGGTCCATGGACACTTGGCTCAGTGTCTCATAGTTTCCTCTGAATTCTGTCATTAGGACCCAAAGAGAGAAATAAGAAAAATATCACAGTTTCTGGGGAAGGAGCTGAGAGAGGAGGTTCTGGACACCATCCAGCACCACACATCGTTCAGTGCCATGAAGGAGAACCCAATGACCAACATGAGTATCCTGCCTTCAGATGTATTTGACCAGAAAATCTCCCCCTTCCTGAGGAAAGGTGAGATTCCCATGCTGATGCTTTATTTTTTAATTCATGAATAAATGCTCATCATTAACCCCTCGTGGTGTCTATTTTAATTTCAGGTAAAGTTGGAGACTGGAAGAATCATTTCTTGGTGGCCCAAAATATTGTGCTTGATGAGGAATACCAGAAGAAGATGGAGGGGATTGGGCTGAACTTCCGCACCGAGCTATGAAACAACTAAAATGCCTGCCATGACACAAAGTTTTTTTTTTTTATGTGAGGCGGGTGGGATAATGACCCCCCCCTACCTTGACCACGTAGACCCACTCACCGTCTCAAGACTGAGGGAGAATTGACAGGTTTGGAGATGTACATGATAGATATTAATTAATCACTGGGAGGTTTGACCATAAAGTCAATCTCCAGGCTCCTCCCCCTCATTGAGTCTCTTCACCTATTTAAAGAGACTCCCTTTAATTAGGCCCCTCCCCTCAGTCTACGTGATGCAGTTTCCAGATCTCACCGGTGGTTTTGTCCTTGCAGCTCTTCATGCACTGACTTCTGAACAAACAGAGCTGCAGTGTAAAGCATGGTGAAGGGATAGTGGGATGGTTGTAGACTACCTCAGACTCCAGTAGACAATACAGCTAAGGTGGAGTCATCATGAATCATAACTGTGTCCTAACAGTGTACCATGCTGCATAAAGAACCGTTGACATAAAGCGCCTGTGATGTCCTGTTTATTATCTCCATTTGTTATATTCCTCTGTCAGGTGTCTTTTACATTCTTGCAGTGTAACTTTGTTGCCACTTTGTACATACATCATACACACTCGGGTAACGGTACTTTCACATTTGCGGCAGAGGATTCCGGACGCAAACGGATGGCATTTGTCAGACAGATCTGGATGCGGATCCGTCTGACAAATGCACTGAAATACCGGATCCGTCTCTCCAGTGTCATCCGGAAAAACGGATCCAGTATTTTTAATTTTTTATTGCATTTTTAAAGGTCTGTGCATGCGCAGACAGGAAAGCCGGATCTGTTTTGCTGGAACACCTAAAGGGAACCTGTCACCGGGATTTTGTGTATAGAGCTGAGGACATGGGCTGCTAGATGGCCGCTAGCACATCCCCAATACCCAGTCCCCATAGCTCTGTGTGCTTTTATTGTGTAAAAAAAAACGATTTGATACAAATGCAAATTAACCTGAGATGAGTCCTGTCCCTGACTCATCTCACATACAGGACTCATCTCAAGTTAATTTGCATATGTATCAAATAGTTTTTTTTACACAATAAAGGCACACAGAGCTATGGGGACTGGGCATTGCGGATGTGCTAGCGGCCATCTAGCAACCCATGTCCTCAGCTCTGTACACAAAATCCCGGTGACAGGTTCCCTTTAACCCTTAAGGACTTGGCCATTTTTTGCAAACCTGACCACTGTCACTTTAAGCGCTGATAACTTTTAAACGCTTTGACTTATCCAGGCCGTTCTGAGATTGTTTTTCCGTCACATATTGTAATTCATGACACTGCTAAAATTACGTCAAAAAAGTAAATTTTTTAGCATAAAAAATACCAAATTTACCAAAAAATTTGTAAGAAAATTGCAAATCTCCAAGTTTCAATTTCTCTACTTCTATAATACATAGTAATACCTCCAAAAATAGTTATTACTTTACATTCCCCATACGTCTACTTCATGTTTGGATCATTTTGGGAATGGTATTTTATTTTTTGGGGCTGTTACAAGGCTTAGAAGATTAGAAGCAAATCTTGAAACTTTCAGAAATTTTCAAAAACCCAATTTTTAGGGACCAGTTCAGGTCTGAAGTCACTTTGCGAGGCTTACATAATAGAAACCACCCAAAAATGACCCCATTCTATATAGTACACCCCTCAAGGTATTCAAAACTGATTTTGCAAACTTGTGATGTAAGGTGACAAAAAAATTGTTTATTTAGCACAGTTTTAATTTTTTACGGTGTTCATCTGAGGGGTTAGGTCATGTGATATGTTTATAGAGCCGGTCGATATGGACGCGGCGATACCTAATATCTATACTTTTTTTTTTCCTATTTTTTACCTATTTTTTTAACTTTATTTTGGGGAAAATTGTGTTTTTGTTTATTTTTACTTCAAACTTTTAATTTTTTGGGAGGAAAACTTTATTTTTTCAACTTTTTTTTTCACTTTATTTTTTGTCCCACTTTTGCATCACAGTGAACTGCGCTGTGACATTACTATTTTGAAATATGGTCAGATACCCTTTACTTCATAGGTAAGTATATACTGCATGTGAAGGCACACTCGCACTTGGTGCTGTACGGAGCAAATGGATACAAGCTGGTTGACACGATCTGATTTCAGATATGGGACAAATCTTGCATAAACATTGTTACATAAAAACATATATAGTGAAAATAAAATAAAATGCTGTTTGTCAATAGTTGAAGCCTCTGCACTCTTGTGATTGGAGTGTAAACCTATAAACCAAGGATATCTGGCAGTTCTTCTGGTCACTAGCGAGGTGTTTAGACGGTAGAGCACTTTATGGTGCCAGAAGACGATTTCCACAGATAATGCGGTTCATAGTTATATCCCCTTTAAATGTCTAGATCCTTGTTGCGACTTTTACCCCATTTGCAGTGTTTGCACCTTGAGGCAGTTCCAGAGAATCATTTGTGTATAAAACTGTGGTTAATTATTCTCTACTATACTTGTCTTCGGCAACATCTGGTCCCATTACCTGGTCGGACCATGCCCCTCTTTATATAGACTTTGATTTGGCTTCTTCACCTCCGAAACGTACCCACTGGCGCTTAAACGAAACCTTCCTGACTAATATTGTCATGAGAGAAGAATTACGTTCTCTCCTAACTAATTATTTTCAGATCAATAAACCGTCAGTGTCCTCTCTAGGGATATTGTGGGAAGCCCATGGGGCAGTCTTCCGAGGGTGTTGTATCTCAACAGCCTCTAGAGTTAAAAAAGAGAGAGAGAGTCATCATAGTAGATGTCTAACGGACCTACATTGTGCAGAACAGGAATTGGCTTCGAGACCATCAAGACACTTCTGGGTTCTCTAGACCAGTGTTTCCCAACCAGTGTGCCTCCAGCTGTTGCAAAACTACAACTCCCAGCATGCCCGGACAGTCTTTGGTTGTGCGGGCATGCTGGGAGTTGTAGTTTTGCAACAGCTGGAGGCACACTGGTTGGGAAACACTGCTCTAGACAGTGTTTATTTGAATTTGGTAATAAACCTCCTACATTATTAGCAGACAGTTACGCAATCGTGAAATCGCTTCTGCCCCTCAGGCTATTAAGGACTCTACTGGTATTCGGCATTTTGGTCCTGATCAGATTGCTGACAAATTTCACTCCTACTTTGCATCTCTTTACTCCCTTCCTTCCGAACTTCCCACTAATGCTGAGGCCAGATCTCAGATGCTTGATAATTATCTAGCTGGATGTAACCTACCTACTCTTCCTCCGGAGGCCCTGTCACACGTGAACCAGCAGGTCACAATAGAGGAGATGAAGGAGGTGATACAGGATCTCCCGAGGAATAAAGCTCCTGATGGCCTCACCACATATGGTCCCTTATTCAATTCCTTCCTTTTCGGAGAACCTATACCGGAGACTATGCTTCAATCCTTTATAACCAGAAGAAGATCCCTCAGAATGTGCCAGTTATCCTCCAATCAGTCTATCGAACTCGGATCTTAAGATCTTCACTAAACTTCTTGCCAACCGGTTAAATTGCTGGCTCCCTCAGTTGATTCATAGAGATTAAGTTGAGTTTGTCCGGTTCCGACAGGCGGGGGACAATACGAGGAGAGTGATTGACCTGATTGACGCAGCTAATAAGGGGTCGATTGAAGCTCTGATTCTTAGCCTTGATGAAGAAAAAGCTTTCGACCGGTTTAATTGGTCCTACAGAAATTTGGGTTTACAGGCCCCTTCCTGCAAGCACTCAGAGGTCTTTACTCGTCCCCAACTGCACAGGTCAGTCTGCCTCACGCATGCTCTTCTGTACTTCATATTAGAAACTGAACCTGACAGGGTTGCCCCTATCGCCGCTTCTATATCTATAAAGCATAGAACCCCTTGCCGCCCCGATCCGGGCGAACCCGAACATTCGGGGCATCCAAACACGAGACCGGTCTTTTACCATATCCTTATTCGCTGACGATGTCCTCTTAACGTTAACTAACCCAATGACCTCTCTCCCTAATCTCCATGCCACCATCATCAGTTACATTAGGCTCTCGGCCTTCTCGGCCTATAAAATAAATAATACAAAGACAGAAGCGCTACCCCTCAATATCCCACCTCAAACACCAAAAGCCTTACAACACTCTTATAACTACTCTTGGCGGAACCGCTCTATACAATGCTTAGGGGTTCGGATCACTTCTTCCTACTCTACTTTATATGGAGCTCACCAATATCACCAATATTGGTGCTCACCAATATCACTACGCTTTTTTCCGCAAATGGGGATCCCTACACATCTTTTTATTGGGTAGAATAGCGGCAATTAAGATGTCTATACTGCCCAGACTCCTATATCTCTTTGAGACGCTTCCGGCCAGGGTGCCTGCGGGGATTCTCCGCCATCGACATCGTATTGCTAGGTCGGTCCTGACCTCCAAGAAATCCCAGGGCGGCCTTTCGCTCCCAGATATAGCCCTTTACTACTCTGCCACACATCCTAGACATTTAGCTTCTTGGACTACATTACGTTCCTTTAATAAATGGACTGAGACTGAGCGACTCTGGTGCATATGGGCGCTATGATCTGGAGCCACCCAGTCGATATCTCCCCCCAGAACTTACTAGGCCCCATGGCATTCACTATAAACCTATGGTTGAACTGCAAGATTAAATTCAACCTTTCCACTCTACATTCCTCTCTCACTCCGTTTCTATTCACCCTGCACTTAGACAATAGCAGTGGAGCATACATGGCTCAGCCCTGGATGGAGAGGGGATTGCATCGCTTTCATTATTTGCGAGATCCCCTTACCAACCGCCTACTCTCTTTTCCAGAATTACAATGTAAATAGAATCTCCCCTCATCCTCTGCATTCCACAACCAACAAATAGCCCATTATTGTCGCTCAGTCACTGCCTCCGGACTCATACCTCCTCTTACCCCATTTGAAAAATATGTTTACGAGGTCCCTCAGATAGAGGCCTTATCTCCGATATCTATGACCTGCTTTCCTCCCAGACTTATTTGGTAGGAGGGGAACAAGATATGGTCAAGGGCTTTTGCTAGTTCCTCTTGTGTAGTCTATAAAGAAAACCAACTGAAACTACTGATGCACTGGTACCGTACCCTGGAAATGTTGCATACCCTCAACGGGAATATCCCTAATGTATGTTGGAGATGTTCAGCTAGTGGTGCCTCGATGTACCATATTTTTGGGGAATGTCCTTTCATACTGCCATTCTGGACTATGCTGGCTTCTGTGGTACAGGAAGTTCCGAGATGCTCGGTGACGTTGGACCCGCTCACATATTTACTAAATATTTCCCCTAGGGGCATGGGTGGTCATGTCTCCAGGCTGCTCCTCCATTTACTTACTGCGGCGCAATGCCTTATAGCGCTTTTCTGGAAAAAAACTGCTCCCCTATCCAAAGCGGATTATTACTCCTGTATTCAAGACATACGCTCTTTGGAATACTATACAGCTTTGTCACAGGGGAATGTAGATAAGTTCTTGAAGATCTGGTCCCTTTGGGATCTTCACCATACTGATCTTCATATATAGAGCGAAGGAGAGATCTGTTTTTCTTTTTCCCTTTTCCTTCTCCCCTACCCTTTTTTCTTTGATACTATGTTCCTTTCCTCATAGTCTTAGATATCTACACGCGATGTATACCAGACTTTTTGGCTATATAAGCTGATGCAGGATTATTTTTTATTGCGTTTTTTTTTTTTCTTTCTTTGTTTTATGTACTTTATATCTACCGTGGAGACATTGTAATGTAGACGGTTATACATATATATCCCAAAAAAAATTATAAATACAAAGTTGAAAAAAATAAATAAAAGAAAATGTAGGATATGGTATAAAAGTTCTTTCCTTGTAAAGGGGCCGTTCATAGACCTCCATCCAAAGCCGCTGCCATCACTGTAAGACGCTGTGAACATAAAGCGAGCAGGTTCTATTGCTGCAAAACTGCAACTAAAACATGACTGTTCTCTGACCTCATGAGTGAAGGCCACGAACGCCATGGAGTCACCATGTCTCCTAAAAACTAATTTACCAACACAACTTCTGCCACCAAGTTTTAGAGAGAAGAACGTCAAGGTGAACATAAAGATAGTGAGAATTAAAGGGAACTCCACAGATCTGACTCCAGTATCTGAAAATAAAATAGAAAGAGCTTTTAAAGGGGTATTCCAACAAGTCTGGTTGAAGATTCCACCGTGTACTACATTCGTTTTGGGGCTTTAAATGGGTTTTCTAACATGTCCTTCTAGATTAGTGGAATGAAGCTAAGGAATGACCTGAGGATGTCCTTTTTGGGCAATGTATTGTCTTGGTTTCTAACTCAGGGATTACCATCCTTCCAACAGGTAATTTCCGTTGTTCAGAGTGCCAAAGTCTGTATGGTCTCCTACTTCTTTTTTCAGAAAATAAATAAGGGGACCTGAAATAGATATTTCTCCATATTGATGGCTGTAAATAGTGAAAGAGACGGAATATGTTCACAAATTGTCCTATGTTCTTTCTTGCTTCTCCAGCATGTTCCTCATTGTTTCAAAGCCATGTTCCTCAGTTTTTTCTCACCATATTCTTCACCCTTACCTAACCAAGTTCCTCAGTATTTCCCCACGTTCCTCAGTGTTTCCTCATCATGTTCCTCAATATTTCCTTACCATGTCTCTCACTATTTCCGCTACAAACTCCTCACCATACCCTCAGCATGTTCCTGTTTTTTCCCCATGTTTTTCAGCTTATTCCCACCATGTTCCTCATTGTTTCCTCTCCATACTCCACAGTGTTTCTTCAGCATGTTCCTCAATATTTCCTCTCCATGTCCCTCATTGTTTCCTCCCCATCCCATGATTTTCGTGTTTCTTCACTATGTTCCTCAGAGTTTTGTTTGCCATATTTCTCAGTGTTTCCTCATCACATTTCTCAGTGTTTCCTCATCATATTCCTCAGTGTTTCTTCAGAATTTCCTCTCCATGTTCCTTAGTATTTCCTCACCATGTTTCTCATTGTTTCCTAACCTTGTTTCTTTCTGTTTCTGTATTTCCTCTCCATGTTCCTCATTGTTTCTTCACCATATTCTTCTGTGTTTCTTCACCATGATCCTCAATGGTTTCTCACTATATTTCTCAGTTTTTCTCACTATGTACCTCGGTGTTACCTCACCATGTTCCTCTGTGTTTCCACACCACGTTCCTCCATATTTCCCCATGTTCTTCAGTGTTTTTCCATCACGCTCATCAGTGTTTTCTCATCATGTTCCTCAGTGTTTCTTCACCATGATCCTGACTCTTTCCTTACCATGTTCCGCTGTGTTTCCGCACTATGTCTTAAGTGTTCTGTTTCTTGACAATGTTCCACTGTTCTTCACCATGTTCCTCACTGTTTACTCACCATGTTCCTGTTACCTCACTATGTTCTTCAGAGTTTGCTCACCATGTTCTTCAGTGTTTATTCACCATGTTCCTCAGGGTTTCTTCACCATTTTACTCAGTGTTTCTTCATAATGTTCTTGAGTGTTTCCTTACCACTTTCCTCAGTGTTTTCTCATCATGTTCCTCAGTGTTTCTTCACCATATTCCTTGCACTTTCCTCACCATGTTTCATTACCATGTTCCTTAATGTTTCCATGTCATTGGATAGTGTTAAACAAAAGACAAGCAGCAGATCCTCTATGTCTTCTGCAAAGATATATTTAAAGTGACTTCCTCACATTGTACATGGACACTTGGCTCAGTGTCTCATAGTTTTCTCAGAATTCTGTCATCAGAACCCACAGAAATAAGAAAAATATCCAATTTTCTGGGGAAGGAGCTGAGAGAAGAAGTTTTGGACACCATCCAACACCACACGTCATTCAGCTCCACGAAGGAAAACTCAATGGCCAACTACAGTTTCCTGTCCTCATATGTATTTGACCAGTCCATCGCTCCCTTTATGAGGAAATGTAAGATTTTTGTTCTATCCATTTTTATTTCATTTTATACATGGATATACCTTTAAATGCTCGTTATTAACCCCTTGTGGTCTCAATTTTCATTTTAAGTAAAGTTGGAGACTGTAAGAATTATTTCTTGGTGGCCCAAAATATTGTATTTGATGAGGAATACCAGAAGATGATGGAGGGGAGCAGGCTGAACTTCTACACCGAGCTGAGACAACTAAAATGGCTGCACTGACACAAAGGTTTTTATCATGTGTTAGGCGGGTGGAATAATGACCCCCCACCCCAACCACTAGGACCCCTTCTACTGCCTAACGTCCGACTAAGGGGAAATCATTCACCTTGGAGAGGAACATCTTTCTGATGGATCTAGTTGATCACTGGTATGGATGACCAGTGATCAACTACACTTAGCATTAATGTCAAAATATGCCTTTCAACTTGAACGTGAGGCTATCGGGTTGAGTTTCCAAGTCCATTCAAGAGAATTCCGATGGGAAAGTTGCAGTACTAAGTGTACTGGGTGGGGCATGGTCAGAGACCGAGATCTGCCCTATAAATGTTTTATGTGTCATGGGAATGCCTCGGTGAGAAACCAGGAAGAAGTCTAGTCTGTGGTCAGACAGTAGAAAGAATAATCTTTTTCAGCAGGTTGTAGCAATCTCCAGATATCTACTATCCCAAGGTCCTCTATAGCTCGGTGTAGTCCATCTAGTGCTCTGTATGAGAAGTGCTTTTAGTGGAGGAGGAATCAACAATAGGGTTTCGAAAGACATTTAAACCCCCCCCCCCCCCCCAATCAGAAGGAGACCCTTTTGGAAAAGGGATATGTTTTGGAAGATCTGTTTTAGTGTTGGGGGAGTAAATATTACATATGGTAAACATCCTAGAACCTATGGAGCCCTTCAACAGAAGGCACCTGCCCTGTGGATCAGCAATCATATCCCTCAACTTAAAGGGCACTTTACTATGGAAGCCTATGCTAACTCCTTTGGATGCTCCGCTGGGGATAGGGGCATGATACCACAACCGGTAGCAGTCACGGGAAAGAGATGGCACATGCCCTGACCGGAGGTGTGTCTCCTGCAGCATCAGGATATCGGCCCATATCTGGCTCCTTTTAGCGGGCGAGTTGCCCCCGTGTATATTAAAGGACAGCTCAGAAGATCACAAGCAGCATGAAAGCTCCAATTGATAAGTGGGACCCCGGTATTAGACTAAAGTGAAGACATATATAAATAATCTAATATATAAAGCTGAGTGTATGTGTGTCCGCTAAAGGAATCCGCACTGTCGCATTTACAATCACGAAATTTGGCACACAGGTACATCAGGTGTCCGGGAAGGTTTTAGACCAGGTCTCAGCTCTCTAGCACATACCGTTCCTGAGATATTCCCAAAATAATGCATTAGCCAATAGAAGCCTGGTCACATGACCCTTATCAGCCAATAGAAGCTCGCAGGTCCTCCAGCCTCCACATACACAGTTTTACTCCAGGTTTCCATAACAACCCAGCCATTTCTCTTCACTGCTGTAGGAGAGCTTTAAAGGAAATCTGTCACCAGGATAATCGCTATTGCAGTAAAGCCGTGGCCTAATAGCACTTAGTACCTTATTTCCAGATGTGCCTTTGTTCCAGCAATAGATGTTTTTATCCTCTGAAAATCCAGTTTATTTGGTATGCAAATGAGCCAGTAAGGTGCCCAGAGGGGCGTCACTCTTGCAGGAAGGAGCCCAGACACGCCCCCTGCCACAATGCGTCCACCCTCAAAAGACTAACTTAAAACCCGCCCCCAGGTCCCGCGTATCCACGCCCCTGATCCGGTTGGGCCACGCCCCCTTCCACTTCTCAGCCGACGGGGATTGAGAAAAATGAAGGTAAAAATCTACTTCTGTCGGCTGCAGGGGTGGGAGGGAGGGTGACTTTCTGCCTGCAGCTCACACTCAGACAGCACAGTGCTGCTGTCTGAGAGTGAGCTGTTCAAAAGGACATCCTTGTGTCCGTCCAGGCCCAGGACAGGGAGTCTGAAAGCCGGACTGTCCGCCCTAAAACTGGTCATCTGGCCACCCTAGGGGCAGGCTGCTATGGAGGTCACAGTTAAGGGGATGGTCCGCTATAGAGGTCAGTGTTAAGGGGCAGATTGCTGTAAAGGCCACTGTGGAGGTCACTGTTTTGGGGGTGGTGTGCTGTGAAACTCACTAGTAAAGGGGAAGGCTGCTGTAAAGGGCAAAGCTAAGGGGGTGGGCTGCTGTGGAGGTCTAATTTTAAGGGACTGGGCACTGTGGGGGGGGGGGGGTGTCAGTGTTAAGGGGGCAGGCCACTGTGGAGGTCACTGTTTCGGGGGTGGGGTGCTGTAGATGTCACTGTTATATTGGATAGTGTTGATATCTTTTAACGACACACACAGACAGGGGCTCCTTCAGCTAGTAAATTCTAAATATGAAAAAAGTTACTGAATACCAACAGGTATAGGGTCTCGCGAGGGATTGTGGAGGGGGGATTTCTTTTGGTGGTATAGTAGCCCCGATCGGAGAACGCCTCATGGTGACAATTTTCACATTATGTGTTAATACCCCATGAAACCATGGGAGGAGGGATGGATGACGGGCACCGCCTGATCTGGGAAGCTTCTGAAAGGTCGTGTCATATTAGTGGGCCGCTCCCACCATCCGTCATCCCCTCTAAAAAGGTACATAACAAGAAAAGGGTATTAAATATAGAGTCACTGAAGTGAATCCAGGGTCTGGTGGCCCTTCGGCTTTGCCGATCTTTGTTTCTTCACTGGAGACCAGGCTTCTGGTCTTGGTAGTTCAGTCAAGTCCAGGCCTTCCAGGAACGGCATCCAGGAATCAATAGGCATTGGATCCATCTGCAGTAGTGACCATATGGATTCAAGCTCCTCTGGCTTTCCGGTTGACAACAAATTGAAGGCCAAACGGGAAGAGCCATCGATATGGTGTTTTCCTGGTCCGTGATTGGCTTAAGTATGCGCCTCTTCTGGAGAGTAGATGGGGCGAGATCTTGGAACAACTGGACTCGGGCCACCTGAAAATGTAAGTCGTGGAGTGCTGGAGCAGCAGTAAGAACAGAGCCAGTGTCTAGATGGCTTCAAAGCTCACATATGATGTCTCTAGGGTGGCTTAGGTTTAAGTCCTGTGTGCGCCCGCTCGATAATAACTTTAGCCACTGGTTCTGGGCCTAGCAAGTCCTCAAATATGCGTCTCTGGAATAGTATCAGGGTTCCCTGTTTCGGGGATCCCTGGGGTTTCCTGGTCCTTCAGAGATAGACATGCTTGGTTTAATTTGGCATGGAGAACTTCTCCCCGGCCGCCATTGTGTAGGTGAGTAAGGCCTGCTGCGCTTGTTCCAGGTTTTCCGCTCTACCTCCTATTTCTCCATATTTTACTGCAACTGAAGTGGTTTGGGGGTCCCCGGGCCCTCTCTATACTTCTCTCTCCCAGAATTCTTCAGAATTTTTGCCCTGGGGTCTATTTTATAACTTATTTAGGCGTCCGGCAGCAGTGGCGTCTCACATCTGCCACGCAGCGTGGTCAGGCTCCGCCCCTCTCTGACTCTTTTTTTAACTGTTGCTCCTCTGTTTCTGACTTGTCCTTTGCCACTGACTTCTCCTCTGTCACCTCCTCCTCGATCTGTTTCCCCTTCTCTGTCTCTGCCTTCACCTCTGTCTTTGGCCCCTTCTGTGTCTGTGGTCCTTCCTCTGTCCCTGACTCCTCCTCTGTGGCCCATCTGCTACCTGTGGCTCCACCTCTATCTGTGGTTCTTTTTTTGTCTCTAGCTCTTCCTCTCTCTGTGGCCCCACCACTATCAGTGGCTCCTCCTCTATGTGTGGCTCCTCCTCTGTCTCTGTTTTTCCTCTGTCTGTGAATACTCTGTTTCTGTCACCTCCTCTATCTCTGGCTCTTCATCTGCCCTTGGATCTTCTTCTGTCTTTTGCCCCATCTCTGTCTATGGCCCTTCCTCTGTGGCCGCTCCACTATTTGTGACACCTCTGTTTGTGGCTTCTCTTCTGCCTGTGGCTCTGACGCTGTCGGGCTCCTCCTCTCTCTGTGGCCCCTCTGCTATCGGTGGCTCCTCCCCTATCTCTGGCTCCTCCTTTCTCTGTGACCCCTCTTCTATCAGTGGCCCCTCCCCTATCTGTGGCTCCTCCGCTTCCTGTGGCCCCTCTTCTATGAGTGGCCCCTCCCCTATCTCTGACTCCTCCTCTCTGTGACCCCTCTGCTATCGGTGGCTCTTACCCTATCTCAGGCTCCTCCTCTCTCTGTGACCCCTCTGCTATCGGTGGCTCCTCCCCTATCTCTGGCTCCTCCTCTCTCTGTGACCCCTCTTCTATCTGTGGCTCCTCCTCTATCTCTGGCTCCTCCACTCCCTGTGGCCCCTCCTCTCCATGTGCTCCTATCCTTGTCCAGCCTCCAGTCAGGTGATGCCATTATTAAAGGGGTTTTCCGGGATTTTACTACTGATAACCTAGGATAGTTCATCAGTATCTGATGGATGGGCTCCGACACCCAGGACCCCCGCCAATCATCTGTTTGAGAAGGCAGCAGTGCTCACAGCTTCTCCTGGGCCAGTGACGCCACGTTCATCGGTCTCGTAGCCTCCATTGAAGTGAATGAGGCTGAGCGCGATACCAAGCACAACCACTATACAATGGACGGCGCTGTGCTTGGTGCTGCTGCCTTCTCAAACAGCTGATCGGTGGGGGTCCGGGGTGTCGGACCCTCCCAATCAGATACTGGCACACCCTTTCAAACCGATCCTGATTCGTGCATGTGACTACATACAATCTCGTAATACATCCTATCACCGGCCAGTGAGACATTCACAAACCTCCTCAGACATAAAGAGGGAGATGCAGCTGCAGAGTCTCTGTGAGGCTTCCTGCTGTGAGAGGGGAGGAGGGAGCAGCTGGAGGAGACCGAGCGTCTGCATCCCACCGGGGGATCCAACCCTCTCCACCAGCACCGGGAAGGAGAATGTGTTTACAGGAGTCAACAAAAGGAAGAGAAAAAGAATCCGCCAAATCATTTAAGGCACCGCGGTGTGTGCGCTGACTGAACTCTGCTGAACGCTGGTCTTCTTCAGCTTCCTAGAAAGAACCCCCCCCCCCCCCCCCCCGCACCCAGGAGGCCGTCCTCAAACTGACCTCAGTCCAGAATTCATAAGTAACTCAGTCCACGCCCATCTCTCTGTGATCTCAGGACCGTTCACAGCTCAGGACCCAGACACGACCAACCGCTGCAGGTAAGTGGATGCCCCCGCAGTGGCCCCGTACTGTCCTAGAGATTTCTGCAGGAGCCTCACAATAGCAGAGCTTCTTGGCAGTGGCGTCGCGTGGGTTACCAGCACCCGGAGGAAGCCAAGTACTGCGCCTCCCCTTTATACAGACAATGTAGTACAGATCACCTGCAGTCCTATGTAACACCACAGATAACACAGTGATAACTCTCTGAGTACAGATAATGTAGTAGATGTCACCTGCAGTCCTATGTAACACCACAGATAACATGGTGATAACTCTCTGAGTACAGATAATGTAGTGGATGTCACCTGCAGTCCTATGTAACACCACAGATAACATGGTGATAACTCTCTGAGTACAGATAATGTAGTGGATGTCACCTGCAGTCCTATGTAACACCACAGATAACACAGTGATAACTCTCTGAGTGCAGATAATGTAGTACAGAGCTGCTACAGTGTGGGCCAAATTCTATATCCGCCCCACCCATCACTACAGAACATACAAGGTCATACAGCGCCCCATACCTCTTACATCCAGGGTAATACAGCGCCCCATACCTCTGACATCCAGGGTAATACAGCGCCTCATACCTCTTACATCCAGGGTAATACAGCGCCTCATACCTCTTACATCCAGGGTTATACAGCGCGTCATACCTCTTACATCCAGGGTAATACAGCGCCTCATACCTCTTACATCCAGGGTAATACAGCGCCTCATACCTCTTACATCCAGGGTAATACAGCGCCCCGTACCTCTTACATCCAGGGTAATACAGCGCCTCATACCTCTTACATCCAGGGTAATACAGCGCCTCATACCTCTTACATCCAGGGTAATACAGCGCCCCATACCTCTTACATCCAGGGTAATACAGCACCTCATACCTCTTACATACAAGGTCATACAGCGCCCCA
The DNA here is from genome assembly GCF_014858855.1 of Bufo gargarizans. Lineage (NCBI taxonomy): Eukaryota > Metazoa > Chordata > Amphibia > Anura > Bufonidae > Bufo > Bufo gargarizans. Next base: position 194,320,572 of record NC_058087.1, read on the forward strand.
TACCGCTTACATCCAGGGTAATACAGCACCTCATACCTCTTACATCCAGGGTAATACAGCGCCTCATACCTCTTACATCCAGGGTAATACAGCGCCTCATACCTCTTACATCCAGGGTAATACAGAGCCTCATACCTCTTACATCCAGGGTAATACAGCGCCTCATACCTCTTACATCCAGGGTAATACAGCACCTCATACCTCTTACATACAAGGTCATACAGCGCCCCATACCTCTTACATCCAGGGTAATACAGCGCCCCATACCTCTTACATCCAGGGTAATACAGCACCCCATACCTCTTACATACAAGGTCATACAGCGCCCCATACCTCTTACATCCAGGGTAATACAGCGCCCCATACCTCTTACATCCAGGGTAATACAGAGCCTCATACCTCTTACATACAAGGTCATACAGCACCTCATATCTCTTACATCCAGGGTAATACAGCGCCCCATACCTCTTACATGCAAGGTCATACAGCGCCCCATACTTCTTACATCCAGGGTAATACAGCGCCTCATACCTCCTACATCCAGGGTAATACAGCGCCTCATACCTCCTACATCCAGGGTAATACAGCACCCCATACCTCTTACATACAAGGTCATACAGCGCCCCATACCTCTTACATCCAGGGTAATACAGCGCCTCATACCTCTTACATCCAGGGTAATACAGCGCCTCATACCTCCTACATCCAGGGTAATACAGCGCCTCATACCTCTTACATCCAGGGTAATACAGCACCTCATACCTCTTACATACAGGGTAATACAGCGCCTCATACCTCTTACATCCAGGGTAATACAGCGCCTCATACCTCTTACATACAGGGTAATACAGCGCCTCATACCTCTTACATCCAGGGTAATACAGCGCCTCATACCTCTTACATCCAGGGTAATACAGCGCCTCATACCTCTTACATCCAGGGTAATACAGCGCCTCATACCTCCTACATCCAGGTTAATACAGCGCCTCATACCTCTTACATCCAGGATAATACAGCGCCCCATACCTCTTACATCCAGGGTAATACAGAGCCTCATACCTCTTACATACAAGGTCATACAGCACCTCATATCTCTTACATCCAGGGTAATACAGCGTCCCATACCTCTTACATGCAAGGTCATACAGCGCCCCATACCTCTTACATCCAGGGTAATACAGCGCCTCATACCTCCTACATCCAGGGTAATACAGCGCCTCATACCTCCTACATCCAGGGTAATACAGCACCCCATACCTCTTACATACAAGGTCATACAGCGCCCCATACCTCTTACATCCAGGGTAATACAGCGCCTCATACCTCTTACATCCAGGGTAATACAGCGCCTCATACCTCTTACATCCAGGGTAATACAGCACCTCATACCTCTTACATACAGGGTAATACAGCGCCTCATACCTCTTACATCCAGGGTAATACAGCGCCTCATACCTCTTACATCCAGGGTAATACAGCGCCTCATACCTCCTACATCCAGGTTAATACAGCGCCTCATACCTCTTACATCCAGGGTAATACAGCACCTCATATCTCTTACATCCAGGGTAATACAGTGCCTCATACCTCTTACATCCAGGGTAATACAGCGCCTCATACCTCTTACATCCAGGGTAATACAGCACCTCATATCTCTTACATCCAGGGTAATACAGCGCCTCATACCTCTTACATCCAGGGTAATACAGCGCCCCATACCTCTTACATCCAGGGTAATACAGCGCCTCATACCTCTTACATCCAGGGTAATACAGTACCTCATACCTCTTACATCCAGGGTAATACAGCGCCTCATACCTCCTACATCCAGGTTAATACAGCGCCTCATACCTCTTACATCCAGGGTAATACAGCGCCTCATACCTCCTACATCCAGGTTAATACAGCGCCTCATACCTCTTACATCCAGGGTAATACAGCACCTCATATCTCTTACATCCAGGGTAATACAGTGCCTCATACCTCTTACATCCAGGGTAATACAGCGCCTCATACCTCTTACATCCAGGGTAATACAGCGCCTCATACCTCTTACATCCAGGGTAATACAGCGCCTCATACCTCTTACATCCAGGGTAATACAGCACCTCATACCTCTTACATCCAGGGTAATACAGCGCCTCATACCTCTTACATCCAGGGTAATACAGCGCCTCATACCTCTTACATCCAGGGTAATACAGCGCCCCATACCTCTTACATCCAGGGTAATACAGCGCCTCATACCTCTTACATCCAGGGTAATACAGCGCCCCATACCTCTTACATCCAGGGTAATACAGCGCCTCATACCTCTTACATCCAGGGTAATACAGCGCCCCATACCTCTTACATCCAGGGTAATACAGCGCCTCATACCTCTTATATCCAGGGTAATACAGCGCCTCATACCTCTTACATCCAGGGTAATACAGCGCCTCATACCTCTTACATCCAGGGTAATACAGCGCCCCATACCTCTTGCATCCAGGGTAATACAGCGCCTCATACCTCTTACATCCAGGGTAATACAGCGCCTCATACCTCTTACATCCAGGGTAATACAGACGACCATTTTTCAGCCATTTCTCGTCTCTGCTGTTTGACAAAAAAATTCTTAGATTACTACCTTTCCATCATCCTCCCATCTTCTGAACAAATCCTCCTACCACCCCCAATACTGCGCCGCTGTGCCCCCCAATACTATACTGCGGAAACAGGTAAACCCCCTGGTAATAGTAGTACCACGCAGATAGTGCCCTCCAATAATTATCAGCACACGGTGCCCTAAAGTAACTGCGCCCAGAAAACAGCGCCCCCGACACTGATAGTGTAAACATAACGTCCCCCAAAATAACTGTGGTCAGCTGATACTGTGCCAGGTGCCCCCACAGTAATAGTGCTCCTACAGTGCCCCCGACATGTCCCCGCTGTGCCCCAGAAGTAATAATGCTCCCATAGCGCCCATACTAGTAGTCATGTTCCCCATAGACCCCCAGTAGTAATAAAGCCCACCATAATGCCCCCAGTAGTAATAATTCTCATTATAATGTGACAGTGAGCTAATGTCCCCATAGTGCCCCCATAATGTTCCAGTATAAAATACCCCTATATAGTGCCCCCAGTAAATGCTCCTCTCCCCTCTTCCTCCTAGTGCCCCCATAATGTACCAGTATAAAGTGCCCCAGTAGATGCCCTCAGTGTCCCCCATAATTTGAAGGTATAAAATACCCCTTCTCAGTGCCCCCGTAGATGACCCCATAGTGCTCCTGTCCCCCCTTCTCCATAGTACCCACCATAATGTGCCCCAGTATAAAATACCCCTTCTTTGTGGCCTCAGTAGATGCCCCCAGTCATGTGCCAGTAGCCAGTATTGTACCATATAAAAAAATAAACACTTATACTTACCTCCTTGGCAGCGATGCGATGCAGCCTCTTCCGGCCTGTGTCCCGCGCTGTACGGCTCAGGCGGTGTGATGACATCATCGCGCCACCTGCATCGACCTCTGATAGGCTGCAGGCACTTTGTCCAATTGGTGGTGCGGCCCTGTGGTGCCCCCTAAAAAAATTGGCGCCCGGGACAACGGCCTCCAGCCACGCTACGCCACGCCACTGCCTTCTGGAAGAACTGGCAAAGCTCCCACACGCACTGCCAGCATTCACCACTGGGGGGAGCTGCTGCACATGTCGTTATAATATTACCATTTACTTCAATGGGAACTGGTAAGACCGGAATGTAGTGAGCGCCACCTGGTGGCAGCTGCAGGTAACAAGAATGGAAGGGATCAGCAGCTGCTGGTAGTAAAGGGGCGCTCTGCTGGCAGTGTGCTATGGCGGGCACCGCGGGCTGACATTATTAGGACGCTTATGATGGATCAGGGATATTATAGACAGAAGTCAGAGCTGAAAACACCTTATCTAAGAGCACTGGATGCAGGTGGTGACTGTATCACAGATTATATACCTGAGGAGCTTGTATCCAAGCTCAGACTGGCCTATAGGGGCACAGGTGAATCCCCTGGTGGGCCCCTGAGCAAGGTGGGCCCCTAGTCTCCCACCCCCTGCACAGGTGGCAGGTTACACAGTAGACTTACTGCACTATATACATGAGTTCAGTGTACGGCACCACATACATGCGTTCAGTGTACGGCACCACATACGTGTGTTCAGTGTACGGCACCTCATACATGCGTTCAGTGTACGGCACCACATACATGCGTTCAGTGTACGGCACCTCATACATGCGTTCAGTGTACGGCACCACATACGTGTGTTCAGTGTACGGCACCGCATACATGTGTTCAGTGTACGGCACCACATACGTGTGTTCAGTGTACGGCACCACATACGTGTGTTCAGTGTACGGCACCTCATACATGCGTTCAGTGTACGGCACCACATACATGCGTTCGGTGTACGGCACCACATACATGCGTTCAGTGTACGGCGCCACATACATGTGTTCAGTGTACGGCACCACATACATGAGTTCAGTGTAAGGCACTACATACATGCGTTCAGTGTACGGCGCCACATACATGTGTTCAGTGTACGGCACCTCATACATGCGTTCAGTGTACGGCACTACATACATGCGTTCAGTGTACAGCACCACATACATGCGTTCAGTGTACGGCACCTCATACATGCGTTCAGTGTACGGCACCTCATACATGCGTTCAGTGTACGGCACTACATACATGCGTTCAGTGTACGGCACCTCATACATGCGTTCAGTGTACGGCACCTCATACATGCGTTCAGTGTACGGCACCACATACGTGTGTTCAGTGTACGGCACCACATACCTGTGTTCAGTGTACGGCACCACATACATGCGTTCAGTGTACAGCACTACATACATGCGTTCAGTGTACGGCACCACATACATGCGTTCAGTGTACGGCACCTCATACATGCGTTCAGTGTACGGCACCTCATACATGCGTTCAGTGTACGGCACTACATACATGCGTTCAGTGTACGGCACCTCATACATGCGTTCAGTGTACGGCACCTCATACATGCGTTCAGTGTACGGCACCACATACGTGTGTTCAGTGTACGGCACCACATACCTGTGTTCAGTGTACGGCACCACATACATGTGTTCAGTGTACGGCACCACATACGTGTGTTCAGTGTACGGCACCACATACCTGTGTTCAGTGTACGGCACCACATACATGTGTTCAGTGTACGGCGCCTCATACATGCGTTCAGTGTACGGCACTACATACATGCGTTCAGTGTACGGCACCACATACATGTGTTCAGTGTACGGCGCCTCATACATGCGTTCAGTGTACGGCACCACATACATGCGTTCAGTGTACGGCACCACATACGTGCGTTCAGTGTACGGCACCACATACGTGTGTTCAGTGTACGGCACCACATACATGTGTTCAGTGTACGGCACCACATACATGTGTTCAGTGTACGGCACCACATACATGTGTTCAGTGTACGGCGCCACATACATGTGTTCAGTGTACGGCGCCACATACACGCGTTCAGTGTACGGCACCTCATACATGTGTTCAGTGTACGGCACCGCATACATGCGTTCAGTGTACGGCACCACATACATGTGTTCAGTGTACGGCACCTCATACATGCGTTCAGTGTACGGCACCTCATACATGCGTTCAGTGTACGGCACCACATACATGTGTTCAGTGTACGGCGCCACATACATGTGTTTAGTGTACGGCGCCTCATACATGCGTTCAGTGTACGGCGCCACATACATGCGTTCAGTGTACGGCACCACATACATGTGTTCAGTGTACGGCGCCACATACATGTGTTCAGTGTACGGCACCACATACATGTGTTCAGTGTACGGCACCACATACATGTGTTCAGTGTACGGCACCACATACATGTGTTCAGTGTACGGCACCACATACATGTGTTCAGTGTACGGCACCACATACATGTGTTCAGTGTACGGCACCACATACATGTGTTCAGTGTACGGCACCACATACATGTGTTCAGAGCGGAGACGACTTCTAGGAAAGCCACCAGTGTCCTCTTCTCCCCACGACCTACCTTCTCACATTCAGTCATCTGGTAGCATCTTGCTCCTGTGTGTGTCCGTACGGTGGGCCCTGGGCACCCCAGTCCGACACTGCTTGTATCCACATACACATGAAGAGCGATAGGGGCCCCAACCAAAGAAAAGGGCCCCAGAGGGAAAAACAAGAGCTTTAGGCGCATTTGTGTGTGATACAGTCTGCTGAGCTGTGTATCTAATCCTCTCCTGTGTGGTACTGTCTGCTGAGCTGTGTATCTAATCCTATCCTGTGTGATACTGTCTGCTGATCTGTGTATCTAATCCTCTCCTGTGTGATACTGTCTGCTGAGCTGTGTATCTAATCCTGTCCTGTGTGATACAGTCTGCTGAGCTGTGTATCTAATCCTCTCCTGTGTGATACTGTCTGCTGAGCTGTGTATCTAATCCTATCCTGTGTGATACTGTCTGCTGAGCTGTGTATCTAATCCTGTCCTGTGTGATACTGTCTGCTGAGCTGTGTATGTATCTAATCCTGTCCTGTGTGATACTGTCTGCTGAGCTGTGTATCTAATCCTGTCCTGTGTGATACTGTCTGCTGAGCCGTGTATCTAATCCTCTCCTGTGTGATACTGTCTGCTGAGCTGTGTATCTAATCCTCTCCTGTGTGATACTGTCTGCTGAGCTGTGTATCTAATCCTCTCCTGTGTGATACTGTCTGCTGAGCCGTGTATCTAATCCTCTCCTATGTGATACTGTCTGCTGATCTGTGTATCTAATCCTATCCTGTGTGATACTGTCTGCTGAGCTGTGTATCTAATCCTCTCCTGTGTGATACTGTCTGCTGAGCTGTGTATCTAATCCTATCCTGTGTGATACTGTCTGCTGAGCTGTGTATCTAATCCTAGCCTGTGTGATACTGTCTGCTGAGCTGTGTATCTAATCCTATCCTGTGTGATACTGTCTGCTGAGCTGTGTATCTAATCCTCTCCTGTGTGATACTGTCTGCTGAGCCGTGTATCTAATCCTCTCCTGTGTGATACTGTCTGCTGAGCTGTGTATCTAATCCTCTCCTGTGTGATACTGTCTGCTGAGCTGTGTATCTAATCCTCTCCTGTGTGATACTGTCTGCTGAGCTGTGTATCTAATCCTATCCTGTGTGATACTGTCTGCTGAGCTGTGTATCTAATCCTCTCCTGTGTGATACTGTCTGCTGAGCTGTGTATCTAATCCTATCCTGTGTGATACTGTCTGCTGAGCTGTGTATCTAATCCTATCCTGTGTGATACTGTCTGCTGAGCTGTGTATCTAATCCTCTCCTGTGTGATACTGTCTGCTGAGCTGTGTATCTAATCCTCTCCTGTGTGATACTGTCTGCTGAGCTGTGTATCTAATCCTATCCTGTGTGATACTGTCTGCTGAGCTGTGTATCTAATCCTATCCTGTGTGATACTGTCTGCTGAGCTGTGTATCTAATCCTCTCCTGTGTGATACTGTCTGCTGAGCTGTGTATCTAATCCTATCCTGTGTGATACTGTCTGCTGAGCTGTGTATCTAATCCTATCCTGTGTGATACTGTCTGCTGAGCTGTGTATCTAATCCTATCCTGTGTGATACTGTCTGCTGAGCTGTGTATCTAATCCTATCCTGTGTGATACTGTCTGCTGAGCTGTGTATCTAATCCTCTCCTGTGTGATACTGTCTGCTGAGCTGTGTATCTAATCCTATCCTGTGTGATACTGTCTGCTGAGCTGTGTATCTAATCCTATCCTGTGTGATACTGTCTGCTGAGCTGTGTATCTAATCCTATCCTGTGTGATACTGTCTGCTGAGCTGTGTATCTAATCCTATCCTGTGTGATACTGTCTGCTGAGCTGTGTATCTAATCCTATCCTGTGTGATACTGTCTGCTGAGCTGTGTATCTAATCCTATCCTGTGTGATACTGTCTGCTGAGCTGTGTATCTAATCCTCTCCTGTGTGATACTGTCTGCTGAGCTGTGTATCTAATCCTATCCTGTGTGATACTGTCTGCTGAGCTGTGTATCTAATCCTATCCTGTGTGATACTGTCTGCTGAGCTGTGTATCTAATCCTCTCCTGTGTGATACTGTCTGCTGAGCTGTGTATCTAATCCTATCCTGTGTGATACTGTCTGCTGAGCTGTGTATCTAATCCTATCCTGTGTGATACTGTCTGCTGAGCTGTGTATCTAATCCTATCCTGTGTGATACTGTCTGCTGAGCCGTGTATCTAATCCTATCCTGTGTGATACTGTCTGCTGAGCTGTGTATCTAATCCTATCCTGTGTGATACTGTCTGCTGAGCTGTGTATCTAATCCTATCCTGTGTGATACTGTCTGCTGAGCTGTGTATCTAATCCTATCCTGTGTGATACTGTCTGCTGAGCTGTGTATCTAATCCTATCCTGTGTGATACTGTCTGCTGAGCTGTGTATCTAATCCTCTCCTGTGTGATACTGTCTGCTGAGCTGTGTATCTAATCCTATCCTGTGTGATACTGTCTGCTGAGCTGTGTATCTAATCCTATCCTGTGTGATACTGTCTGCTGAGCTGTGTATCTAATCCTCTCCTGTGTGATACTGTCTGCTGAGCTGTGTATCTAATCCTATCCTGTGTGATACTGTCTGCTGAGCTGTGTATCTAATCCTATCCTGTGTGATACTGTCTGCTGAGCTGTGTATCTAATCCTATCCTGTGTGATACTGTCTGCTGAGCTGTGTATCTAATCCTATCCTGTGTGATACTGTCTGCTGAGCTGTGTATCTAATCCTATCCTGTGTGATACTGTCTGCTGAGCTGTGTATCTAATCCTATCCTGTGTGATACTGTCTGCTGAGCTGTGTATCTAATCCTATCCTGTGTGATACTGTCTGCTGAGCTGTGTATCTAATCCTATCCTGTGTGATACTGTCTGCTGAGCTGTGTATCTAATCCTATCCTGTGTGATACTGTCTGCTGAGCTGTGTATCTAATCCTATCCTGTGTGATACTGTCTGCTGAGCTGTGTATCTAATCCTATCCTGTGTGATACTGTCTGCTGAGCTGTGTATCTAATCCTATCCTGTGTGATACTGTCTGCTGAGCTGTGTATCTAATCCTATCCTGTGTGATACTGTCTGCTGAGCTGTGTATCTAATCCTATCCTGTGTGATACTGTCTGCTGAGCTGTGTATCTAATCCTATCCTGTGTGATACTGTCTGCTGAGCTGTGTATCTAATCCTATCCTGTGTGATACTGTCTGCTGAGCTGTGTATCTAATCCTATCCTGTGTGATACTGTCTGCTGAGCTGTGTATCTAATCCTATCCTGTGTGATACTGTCTGCTGAGCTGTGTATCTAATCCTATCCTGTGTGATACTGTCTGCTGAGCTGTGTATCTAATCCTATCCTGTGTGATACTGTCTGCTGAGCTGTGTATCTAATCCTATCCTGTGTGATACTGTCTGCTGAGCTGTGTATCTAATCCTATCCTGTGTGATACTGTCTGCTGAGCTGTGTATCTAATCCTATCCTGTGTGATACTGTCTGCTGAGCTGTGTATCTAATCCTCTCCTGTGTGATACTGTCTGCTGAGCTGTGTATCTAATCCTCTCCTGTGTGATACTGTCTGCTGAGCTGTGTATCTAATCCTCTCCTGTGTGATACTGTCTGCTGAGCTGTGTATCTAATCCTATCCTGTGTGATACTGTCTGCTGAGCTGTGTATCTAATCCTATCCTGTGTGATACTGTCTGCTGAGCTGTGTATCTAATCCTATCCTGTGTGATACTGTCTGCTGAGCTGTGTATCTAATCCTCTCCTGTGTGATACTGTCTGCTGAGCTGTGTATCTAATCCTCTCCTGTGTGATACTGTCTGCTGAGCTGTGTATCTAATCCTATCCTGTGTGATACTGTCTGCTGAGCTGTGTATCTAATCCTATCCTGTGTGATACTGTCTGCTGAGCTGTGTATCTAATCCTATCCTGTGTGATACTGTCTGCTGAGCTGTGTATCTAATCCTATCCTGTGTGATACTGTCTGCTGAGCTGTGTATCTAATCCTATCCTGTGTGATACTGTCTGCTGAGCTGTGTATCTAATCCTCTCCTGTGTGATACTGTCTGCTGAGCTGTGTATCTAATCCTATCCTGTGTGATACTGTCTGCTGAGCTGTGTATCTAATCCTCTCCTGTGTGATACTGATCTGCTGAGCTGTGTATCTAATCCTATCCTGTGTGATACTGTCTGCTGAGCTGTGTATCTAATCCTCTCCTGTGTGATACTGTCTGCTGAGCTGTGTATCTAATCCTCTCCTGTGTGATACTGTCTGCTGAGCTGTGTATCTAATCCTCTCCTGTGTGATACTGTCTGCTGAGCTGTGTATCTAATCCTCTCCTGTGTGATACTGTCTGCTGAGCTGTGTATCTAATCCTCTCCTGTGTGATACTGTCTGCTGAGCTGTGTATCTAATCCTCTCCTGTGTGATACTGTCTGCTGAGCTGTGTATCTAATCCTATCCTGTGTGATACTGTCTGCTGAGCTGTGTATCTAATCCTATCCTGTGTGATACTGTCTGCTGAGCTGTGTATCTAATCCTATCCTGTGTGATACTGTCTGCTGAGCTGTGTATCTAATCCTATCCTGTGTGATACTGTCTGCTGAGCTGTGTATCTAATCCTATCCTGTGTGATACTGTCTGCTGAGCTGTGTATCTAATCCTATCCTGTGTGATACTGTCTGCTGAGCTGTGTATCTAATCCTCTCCTGTGTGATACTGTCTGCTGAGCTGTGTATCTAATCCTCTCCTGTGTGATACTATCTGCAGAGCTGTGTATCTAATCCTATCCTGTGTGATACTGTCTGCTGAGCTGTGTATCTAATCCTGTCCTGTGTGATACTGTCTACTGAGCTGTGTATCTAATCCTATCCTGTGTGATACTGTCTGCTGAGCTGTATATCTAATCCTATCCTGTGTGATACTGTGTCCTGACCCGTGTATCTAATCCTGTCCTGTGTGATACTGTCTGCTGAGCTGTGTATCTAATCCTGTCCTGTGTGATACTGTCTGCTGAGCCGTGTATCTAATCCTGTCCTGTGTGATACTGTCTGCTGAGCTGTGTATCTAATCCTATCCTGTGTGATACTGTCTGCTGAGCTGTGTATCTAATCCTGCCCTGTGTGATACTGTCTGATGAGCTCTAATCATATCACACAGTGACTGCACCAGCAGAATAGTGAGTGCAGCTCTGGAGTATAATACAGGATGTAACTCAGGGTCAGTACAGGATAAGTAATGTATGTACACAGTGACTGCACCAGCAGAATAGTGAGTGCAGCTCTGGAGTATAATACAGGATCAGTACAGGATAAGTAATGTATGTACACAGTGACTGCACCCGCAGAATAGTGAGTGCAGCTCTGGAGTATAATACAGGATGTAACTCAGGATCAGTACAGGATAAGTAATGTATGTACACAGTGACTGCACCAGCAGAATAGTGAGTGCAGCTCTGGAGTATAATGCAGGATGTAACTCAGGATCAGTACAGGATAAGTAATGTATGTACACAGTGACTGCACCAGCAGAATAGTGAGTGCAGCTCTGGAGTATAATACAGGATGTAACTCAGGATCAGTACAGGATAAGTAATGTATGTACACAGTGACTGCACCAGCAGAATAGTGAGTGCAGCTCTGGAGTATAATACAGGATCAGTACAGGATAAGTAATGTATGTACACAGTGACTGCACCCGCAGAATAGTGAGTGCAGCTCTGGAGTATAATACAGGATGTAACTCAGGATCAGTACAGGATAAGTAATGTATGTACACAGTGACTGCACCAGCAGAATAGTGAGTGCAGCTCTGGAGTATAATGCAGGATGTAACTCAGGATCAGTACAGGATAAGTAATGTATGTACACAGTGACTGCACCAGCAGAATAGTGAGTGCAGCTCTGGAGTATAATACAGGATGTAACTCAGGATCAGTACAGGATAAGTAATGTATGTACACAGTGACTGCACCAGCAGAATAGTGAGTGCAGCTCTGGAGTATAATACAGGATGTCACTCAGGATCAGTACAGGATAAGTAATGTATGTACACAGTGACTACACCAGCAGAATAGTGAGTGCAGCTCTGGAGTATAATACAGGATGTAACTCAGGATCAGTACAGGATAAGTAATGTATGTACACAGTGACTGCACCAGCAGAATAATGAGTGCAGCTCTGGAGTATAATACAGGATGTAACTCAGGGATAAGTAATGTATATGTCTTGCTGAGAACAGTGACTGGTTTAGTTTTGGAGTCCTGACGGTCTTTGCTTCGCCTCAGTCCTTGAACAGCAGCCATTGTATCCGGTGGTCCTCTGTCCTCTGCTCTCTCCAGTTAGGCCCCTTTCACACGAGTCTGACGGATTAGGTCCGGATGCGTTCAGGGAAACTCGTACCACTTCGCAAGCAAGTTCAGTGAGTTTTGTCTGTGATTGCGTTTTTTTTCCCGTGCAGGTGAAATGCGCATTGATGCGTTTTTCACGCGCGTGATACAAAACGGAAGGTTTACAAACAACAATATAGAACATGCTGTGATTTTCACGCAACGCACAAGTGATTTGTGAAAAACGCTCATGTGCACAGACCCATTGAAATGAACGGTTTCAGTGCAGGCGCTAAGTGTTCACATCACGCATTGCGCCCGCGCAGGAAACTCGCTTGTGTGAAAGGGGCCTATCTCTTCCTCGGTGATGTCTGCTGAGTTGCCGGACACCAATTACTTTCTCCCCAGAGTACAAGCTCCTCTCCTGGACACAGGTTGGTGCAGCTCAGATATGAGGTATGTGGTGCCTCACGCCTCAGTGCCTCTGCTGAATCAGGTTTAACCAAGCTCTGCTCTTTTCATCCAGGATGGATCCTCAGGTGATAGAGAAGCTGGTGCAGGAGATGGCAAACTTCAACTGTGAGATGGGGGACATTGGGGGCGTTCCGTTACTGAAGGGAATCTGTGACGTGTGGGACACAATATACAACTTCCAGGCCCGGGACGGTGACATTGTGGTGGTGTCTTACCCCAAATCAGGTGAGGTCCTGGGAAGGAGTCTCTGCAGTAAGAGCAGACCCTACAGCTCCGTGGATCTGATGACCTTCTCATGGCAGGGACCACCTGGATGCAGGAGATCCTGGATCTGATTGTCCAGGGAGGAGATGTGGAGAAGAGCATGAGAGCGCCAGGCTTCGTCAAGGTGCCGTTCCTGGAGATGGGGCACACCTGTAAGTACAGGCACACCCCGAATGTATCTGCCCCTGTGTGGGAGGAGTCAGCAGCCAGCGGATGAGTGATGTCATCATTACTATTATATGGCAGACCAATGAGGGCACAGCATTAAGATAGACAGACAGATAATATATGAGGTGACGCGCGTTTCACGCTCTTCTAGCTCTGGCGGTTGCGGACGATCTGCCGTCTCCTCGTGTTTTGAAGTCCCATCTTCCGGTGCAGTTGATGCCGCCATCATTCTGGGAGAAAGACGTGAAGGTGAGAGACGGGCAGAGACCTCAGATCGGCGCCGTCTTCTTCTGATACAAAGACCTGCTAGGGACCACTCACCGACCTTGTAGTCGCCGTCTCCACATCTCCAGGTGTACGGAGCGCGTGCGGGGCCGGCCTGCCGCTGAAGTCCACAAAATAAAGGGGCACATTTACGAAGAGCAGCTTTTTACGCCGGTCTCAGTTCCCGTAACATTAGTTTAATTTATGACGAGGCGCGCACAGTCTCAGCCCCGGCGCGCCCCCCACACACGCCCACAGGGACCCACTTCCTCCCAGCTGGCACCTCTTATTTGGTATGTGTTTCACTTTGAAGCCACACCCCCCTCTTATTTGGTATGTGCTTCACTTTGAAGCCACGCCCCCTCTTATTTGGTATGTGTTTCACTTTGAAGCCACACCCCCTCTTATTTGGTATGTGTTTCACTTTGAAGCCACGCCCCTCTTATTTGGTATGTGTTTCACTTTGAAGCCACGCCCCCTCTTATTTGGTATGTTTTTCACTTTGAAGCCACGCCCCCTCTTATTTGGTATGTGTTTCACTTTGAAGCCACGCCCCCTCTTATTTGGTATGTGTTTCACCTTGAAGCCACGCCCCCTCTTATTTGGTATGTGTTTCACTTTGAAGCCACGCCCCCTCTTATTTGGTATGTGTTTCACTTTGAAGCCACGCCCCCCTCTTATTTGGTATATGTTTCAATTTGAAGCCACGCCACCTCTTATTTGGTATGTGTTTCACTTTGAAGCCACGCCCCCTCTTATTTGGTATGTGTTTCACCTTGAAGCCACGCCCCCTCTTATTTGGTATGTGTTTCACTTTGAAGCCACGCCCCCTCTTATTTGGTATGTGTTTCACCTTGAAGCCACGCCCCCTCTTATTTGGTATGTGTTTCACTTTGAAGCCACGCCCCCTCTTATTTGGTATGTGTTTCACCTTGAAGCCACGCCCCCTCTTATTTGGTATGTGTTTCACTTTGAAGTGAGTAAGGGTGGGGTGTCCACTCGAAATGTGTGGGTTTTGCTTATGATTTTACTTTTATGTTTTTCTGGGTCGTCCTCTTCTGACATTCATGAGTCTGGGGCAGTTGGGTGATGCCCCCCGTAGGGGCAGTAGTGATGTCCCCCGGATCACGGTGAGCGGCATCTATACCGTGATATGGACTCACCTCCTGTCACTCTCCGTCAGATTGTCTACGTTGCGAGGAATCCTAAGGACTGCATTGTGTCCTACTATTACTTCTACAAGATGGACCAGACCTTGCCAGATCCTGGGACCTGGGACAACTTCTTCTCCATGTTCATGGCTGGAAACAGTGAGTCACTGATCGATCTGACCACCAGGATGGTTCTAACCCAGCCTTAAAAGGGTTTTCCAATACTTTTTACTGATGACCTATCTTGTGGACAGGTTCACCGGTACCTTAATCGGTGGGGGTCTGACACCCAGGACCCCCGCCGTTCAGCTCTTTGGGAAGGCACTGGCGCTCGCAGTAGCTCCACGGCTTTTCCTAGGCCGGAGACGTCATGTTCATTAGTCTAGGAGCAGCTTAGCCCCCTGAAGTGAATGGGGCTGAGAGAGATACCAAGTCCGGCCACTATATAATGTATGGCTCTGTGCTTGATGAGCGGGGAGAAAGCAGAGGTGCTGACAGGAGCGCCGGTGCCTTCTCCAACAGCTAATCCGCAGGGGTCCCACAGATCACATACTGATGACCTATCCAGAAGAAAGGTCAACAGTACCGTATATGTACATGGCTGGAGCGATGGGTCAACATGGCGCCCACTTGCGTGTGCAGTGAGCGCCATGGCCTGCTTGTCTCCACTGTTTCAAACAGCAGAGACCCAAAGCTAATGGCCACGACTGGCAATAATGCTGATCGCAGTCATTAAAGCCTTTAGATGCCGTCATCAAGGCATCTAAAAGCTAAAAAAAACAGAAAAACTCAAAAACTCTGTGGCCAGTGAGGATGTCGGTAATTGGTTTCAATATGCTGGGTCTCTCTGAAGAGACCTAGGGTATTGGAGCTGCAATTATTATTTTGGCCGGTAGGTGGCAGGCCAACATAAGAAATGAGCAATTCTGCTCATCATGGATCTATAAGAAACATGATGGTACAAAATAAAAAATAAAAGTGAGAGTCTTGTAGCCTCAAATATGACCTACAAAACTATAAAAAAGTAAAAAAATGTTAAAAAATTATGTAAAAAATTAAAAAATATATAAAAATTTAAATCACTTCCCTTTTAGTAGAATAGCAAAATAAATACATAAATAGCAATAAATATAAACATCATGGGCATCACCACGTTCAAAAACACCCGTACTATTAAAATATAAAAATATTTTTCCAATACAGTGAAAAAGGGTCAAAATGGCCATTTTTTTCATTGATTTTCCTACCCCAAAAAATTTAATAAAATACAATCAAAAAGTCACACACACTCCAAAATGGTATCAATAAAAACTACAGATCGTCCCCCAAAAATGAGCCCCTCAGCTCGGTAGATATAACTATAAAAAAGTTATGGGGGTCCGAATATGGTGATGTAAAAAAAAAAGATTTTTTTTTCAAAGTTTTAATGTATTTTTACAGTATTTAGACATATTAAAGATATACATATGTGGTATCGTAGTAGTTCTACTGACCCTGAGAATGAAGGGCACAGGTCAGTTTTGCTGCCAAGGGAAACTGACGAGTGCAAATTCAGATTGAGGTTTCTGGGGGCGAAGTATCAACATCCCCCCCCAACACTGAGGTGAAAGGTGACCACATGATGCAATAAAAATGATCCCGCCAAACCATGCCCAAATAACAACGCCATACAGTTCCCCAAATAATCACATACTGTGCTCAAGTAACGTGACCGTACAATGTACATGTAAAATAGTGTTATAGTGGCCGGCAGGTGGCAGGCCAAGATTAGAAACGAGCAATTCTGCTCTCATAATGATTCTATAAGAAACATGATGGTACAGAATAAAAATAAAAAAGTTAGTTTTGTAGCCTCAAATATGAACTGCAAAACCATAAAAAAGTAAATTTATTTTTTATTTTTTTCCAATTCCACCCCATTTGGAATTTGTTTTCCCACTTCCCACTACTTTGTATGCCATATTAAATGGTGGCATTAGAAAGTACAACTTCTCCCGCAAATAAAAACACCTTAAAGGAAATGTGAGCGGAAAAATAAAAAAGTTATGGCTCACGGGAGATAGGGAAGAAAAATGAAACCGCCAAAACAAAAAAACCTGCGGTATCCATGGGATTAAAGGAACTGTCCAGTCCTCCTGCAGTGTTCTTACTCCCATGATGCATTGTGTTATAAAGCTTCACCACTATGGGAGGAGCTTAGAGATGCCATGTGATAGCTCAGACTGAAAAGAAAATAGAAAAGGAGGTGGAGTCTGCCATCGATTGGCTGACTGTGGTTAAACAGTTGTCATGGAGATAAGTGACAATGTACTGTAACGGGCAATGCAGAGGCCAGGGAGCAGAGGGGACATATAGACTGAGATGAGCTCTCCTTCATGGACATTTCCTTTAAATGTAACATATCACAGACTTGTATTTATCATTGCATAATTTATCACTCCCTCTAATTTCTGCTACCAGTAACCTGGGGAAGCTGGTTTGACCATGTGCTTGGATGGTGGAAGGCGAAGGACAAACACAAGATCCTCTACGTCTTCTACGAGGACATGATTGAGGTAACGGAGATTACTGCCAGGTCAGAACTTCTAGTCACGCAGGGTGTTAATATTTCTGTTCTTCCTCGGACAGGACGCTCAACGTGAGGTCCAAAAAGTGGTGAGGTTCTTAGGTGAAGACTTCTCTGAAGACGTTGTTCAGAAGATCCTTCAGCACACCTCCTTCAAGGCCATGAAGAGCAACCCAATGGCCAATTTTACTTCCCTCCCAGAGTCGGTTTTTGACCAGTCTGTGACTTCCTTTATGAGAAAAGGTAAGTGGCTGGAGATGATGATGACTGGTCCAGTATGGCCGTGTTCTCAGAGGTTCTCCACATTGGAGAAATGTGCCACCAACCACCACCCCGAGGGGGCTACACCAAGAGGACTTCTCTGGGCCAACCATTTGAGGCTGGGGACAATCATGGTTTTTCCCCTCTGTTCTCAGGGATTGTTGGAGACTGGAAGAACCATTTCCTGGAATCTCAGAACATCGCATTTGATGAAGAGTACAAGAAGAAGATGGAGGGCAGCGGTCTGGTCTTCCGTATGGAGCTGTGACCTCTGATTGTATGAGGAGCTCACGGTCACCAGAACCTCGGCTGAGGAGCTCACGGTCACCAGAACCTCGGCTGAGGAGCTCACGGTCACCAGAACCTCGGCTGAGGAGCTCACGGTCACCAGAACCTCGGCTATAGCCAAGAAATGTCATGTTAGGATGCCTGTGACTTCATGATTTACCAAAAGTGACGGTGATATATGAAATAAATGTGACAGTACGTACCGAACATGTGATGTGACATCTCTGAACACTGGAAACTGACGAGTGCAAATTCAGATTGAGGTTTCTGGGGGCGAAGTATCAACCCCCCCCCCCCTTCCCAAACACTGAGGTAAAAGGTGACCACATGATGCAATCAAAATTATCCTGCAAAACCATGCCCAAATAACAACGCCATACAGTTCCCAAAATAATCACATACTGTGCTCAAGTGACGTGACCATTAAATCTACATATAAAATAGTCTTATGGTGCTAAAATAATGTTGCTTAAATGTCAGGGTGTTTCGGTGAGCAGTATTACTGCCTACCCCGTAACATACTCCAGTCACATCCAAAGCTACATTCACTTTTCTGCTGGTTCCCTGTCACAATGGCACAAAATAGTCATTATTGGTTATATTGAAACACAACTTTTACTATAGAAATTAAAAAATAGGCCCTAAATGTGAAATTAATATAATCAGGAGATCGGCGGTGGTACAGGTCAATGTGCACGGCGGCACCTGGGATGAAAACCGTACTCCTACCGCTCAATCGCCGACGTCCAGGGTGCGTCCTGATGACACCGGAGTGAATAACTCCAAACCGGACGCTCAGCTGCTGGAGGCGGCGGGGTCGAAATAACCCTAATTAGACCCTATGGTGTGATCTAAGGCTTGCCCTAATAACTAATTGGAGTAGCAGCCTAACCACAGGGCACCCGTCCTTAAAAGGGCGACCCCGCCAGGAACCTCTCCCTGTGGGGCCCTAATCTAGTCCCGCTCCCTACATGCACGCTTCATGTCTCAGAAATCATCAGGGGAAATGTAACGAGGACTTCTGAAACGTGATAGCAGTGATAACACCCGTATGATCGTCTGTATATGGACCGCTGGAAGGAGTACTAGATAGAGCTCCTCAACTACAATACGGGCATCTGACTAGCCGCCGGCAAGAAGTCGCACCCGCGCCAGTTTTTAAATGCCAGATAAGGCAATCGCCTGTCCGGCGTACCGCGTCATCGCATCAAGGCGTGTGACGAAAACAAGGCCTACCGCCTACGTATCATCAATGATGCTCGTGCGCGCATGCGCAGTGACTCGGCCGCTCTGCAGGTATCTCCGAGGACGCTGCTCAGGCTAAGTAACGTAAGCGCGTCCGAACGCCCTGTATTAACAAGGCGATCAGCTGGTTTAAAAAAAAGAGGCTAAAGTTGGTAGGTGATACCGTGTTAGTAGGTGATACTGTGTTAGTAGGTGATACTGTGTTAGTAGGTGATACCGTGTTAGTAGGTGATACCGTGTTGGTAGGTGATACCGTGTTGGTAGGTGATACCGTGTTGGTAGGTGATACCGTGTTAGTAGGTGATACCGTGTTGGTAGGTGATACCGTGTTGGTAGGTGATACCGTGTTGGTAGGTGATACCGTGTTAGTAGGTGATACCGTGTTGGTAGGTGATACCGTGTTAGTAGGTGATACCGTGTTAGTAGGTGATACCGTGTTAGTAGGTGATACCGTGTTAGTAGGTGATACCGTGTTAGTAGGTGATACCGTGTTAGTAGGTGATACCGTGCGCAGCCGAAAGATCCATCGGGTCTCGTGCTGCAAGAGTATACGATCCCAGTCATCTCCTCTTAATGGTTGTCTAACCAACTCTATCCCGGTAGCACGTAGACATTTCGGATTCCCATTATGAACCTCGTGTATATGTCTGGAGACGTGTCTCTATTATTGGCTATGTCTCCAAGGTTTTCACCTATACGTCTTCGCAACTCCCTTTTTGTTTTTCCTATATACTCGATTTTACATTCGCATGTTAGCTTATAGATCACGCCACGACTGCGGCAGGTAATGAAGTCACAAATTTCAAACGAACGTTGTAGGTACGTACTCTCGAATGTCTCACAGGGTCAGGCCACACAGCCACCGCCACACCTAAAGCACCCCAGCGGCTTGCGATCTAGCCAGGGGCCAGTCACCGGTGCTGCAGGGAGGTGGCCGTGGACCAGAGTATCCCTCAGGCTTTGTCCTCTTCTGAAAATGATCTCTGGATACTCATGCACAGTGTCTCGGATGTCCGGGTCCATAAGAAGAATGGACCAATGTTTGTTTAGGACCTCCCTGACCCTGCTAGACATCCAATCAAACATCGCAATAAGGCAAATCTTCTGATCCCCAATTGATTTCTCCTTGGGGGACAGAAGATTGGCATGAGGTGTTGCCAGTGCTTTTTGGTAACCCTGTCGTAATACTTTATCTGGATAACCTCTGGAAAGAAACCTCTGTCTAAGGTCTTTGGCCTGCCTAACGAACTCATTGTAGTCAGAACCGTTTTGACGTAGACGTAGGCATTGTCCGCCAGGGATACCCCTCTTCGATGATGTAGGGTGTCCACTGGCCCAAAGCAGTACTGAGTTTGTAGATGTCGGTTTTCTGTATATTGTAGTGTTAAGTTCGTCAGACTGGCCCCTAGAGATACAGCTGTCCGAAAATAGTAGTGATCTCTGCTCAATCTCGTGGGTGAACCTCAGACCTATTGGGTTGCAGTTTAATCTGTCCACAAACTTGGTAAAGGCATCCTTGGAATTATTCCAAACGATAAAGATGTCATCGATGTATCGGGCCCATAATAAAATGTCCCCGGTACCCGACGACACCATATCATTAAACACAATGGTAGATTCCCACCAGCCCAGGAGCAAATTGGCGTAAGATGGCGCACAAGAACAGCCCATTGCCGTACCCCTGAGCCGGTGGTAAATCTTTCCATTAAATAGAAAAAAAATTGTGGGTGAGCAGAAACCGCAATAGTTTAAGGACAAAATTATTGTGCTGGATATACTGCTGGCCCCTCATGCTCACAAAGTGGTGGACTGCCGCAAGGCCCGCGTCATGGGGGATTGATGAGTATTGAGCCTCCACATCAATACTGGCTAACCAAGAATTTGCGTCTACAGTGATACCATCAAGCCTTTTACGGAGATCCGTTGTATCCCTTGTGTATGATGGGAGTGAAGTGACGAAAGGCATGAGGATTTTATCAATGTATACCCCTAGGTTCTGACCTATGCTACCAATTCCAGATACTATAGGTCTGCCCTTCAACGGTTTCATCCCTTTGTGTGTCTTGGGCAGGCTATAGAATGTTGCTGTGGTAGGGAACCTGGGGTATAGAAACTCATATTCATCATCAGAAATCAAGCGTTTGCTCTTTGCGTCTACAAGGATATTTCTTAATTCAGCTCGATATGAATCGGTGGGATTAGAGGTCAAGATGGCATAATTGCCTCTGTCCTTAAGGATCTGATTCCACATAGTCTGATAATCCGATCGATTCATAGCCACTACGTTACCCCCCTTATGTGAGGGCTTAATGATAATTGTGGGGTCGTCCCTTAATGACTTGATGGCTTCCCGTTCCTCCTTTGTACAATTTGGGGTTTGATAGGATGGAGATAATGCAGTCAGGTTAACTAGAACTAGCTGTAGAAACACATCTAAGCAAGAAACGTCCGTCATCGGGGGCATCTTTCTACTTTTAGAAGGACCTTCACCTTCTACTTTAGTGGTGCCCTCCGCCAAGCTATGCAGAAGTTGGACATCTGTTCCCAAGTTCCCTACAATTGCGTCTGTCGTTTATTTTTGTATAACTTATGCCAACGCAATTTGCGGACAAACAGCTGCAAATCTATTGTCCATGTGAACAAATCAAAATGGCGCGTAAGGACAAAGGAGAGGCCTTTACTTAAAACCGTCATTTCAATGAGAGATAAGGCCCTATCAGACAAATTGATCACTTTTGGGCCCCGTCTGGTCTCGAGAATTGGTGCGGTTCCTGAGATGGTAAGCCACTCCCTGTTCTAAAAAATGACTCTGTGATGTATTCGGTTGTCCTCTGCCACGACCACCTCTACTTCTTCCTCAATCTTTTCTAGAGGAATGTCACGGCGGGCGTGCACTCAGACTCACAGATAACCCACCAGCCAGGCTCTGGGCGAGAGACAGGGGAAGGGGTCACCTCCTAGCTAATCCCTGACCTCTTTCCCTGCACTGCTCAGCCCACATGCAGACCTTAAAGATAGGTGTGATGTGTCCCCGTGCCTGGGCTGAGAAAACCCTAAATTCCCTGAGATGGTGAAGAGGGGAAATAGGAGCAGCCTGCTCGCACAGAACCTGGATGGGAGAGATGACACAAAACAACCAAACTTGAAATCACACTCATCTTTCTGAGCTGGAACAGACAACCTTCCTTCCCTCCAAGCTTCCAAGACCACAATGATTTGTATAATCCGCTCAGAGCACTGGGCTGGTGTGCTATTTAAACTAATGACCCCACCCAGTGCACCTGATGAGGGGCGGATCCAGCACGGCTCCAACACAAACACTAAACTCGTGCTGCTATCCTGGCCGAACTCCGCACCTCGCCAGAGCGGGGCATGACAAGGAATTTCTATTCCTAGATGGATTCGGGCCTGTATATTCCCGTTCGCTGTCTGATGGGTCAGTCTCAGTATTAGATAAATCGGAGACGTTATCCCTAGGTAGCGATTTATCTTTCAGGACTAGGTGTTCCTTTTTATCTTTGGATTCTTGGAGATCCTTATTAAACCTTCTATATTTATGTTCACGTAAAAAAATATATTGGAATTCTTCTATAGATGTCTGTAACTGTAGTTTTTTATTAGTGAATTCAGGATCTTGTGCAAATGTTTTTGCTACTTCAATTTGTGATTTTAATTTCCTACCAAGGCTGACGAGATTACGTTTTTCTTCCTCCAATAGGAAGGTCATAATATTTAATGAGCTATTTGTGGCTATCTCTTCCCAGAGGCTGTTAAACCCCGGACTTTGGTTTCTCTGAGCCGGTGTTAATGAAATTCTAAGGCCCCGGGGGACTATGGCGTGCTTGATGTTAAGGCTTGCCCTAATAACTAATTGGAGTAGCAGCCTAACCACAGGGCACCCG
The DNA here is from genome assembly GCF_014858855.1 of Bufo gargarizans. Taxonomy (NCBI): domain Eukaryota; kingdom Metazoa; phylum Chordata; class Amphibia; order Anura; family Bufonidae; genus Bufo; species Bufo gargarizans. The sequence goes on from NC_058087.1 coordinate 194,343,560, forward strand.
TCAGGAACCTCTCCCTGTGACCTGGCCCCGTGGGGCCCTAATCTAGTCCCGCTCCCTACAAGCACGTTTCATGTCTCAGAAATCATCAGGGGAAATGTAACGAGGACTTCTGAAACGTGATACCAGTTATAACACCCGTATGATCGTCTGTATATGGACCGCTGGAAGGAGTACTGGATAAAGCTCCTCATCTACAATACGGGCATCTGACTAGCCGCCGGCAAGAAGTCGCACCCCCGCTATGTTTAGCGCCAGTTTTTAAATGCCAGATAAGGCAATCACCTGTCCGGCGTACCGCGTCATCGCATCAAGGCGCGTGACGAAATGGTTCCCTGTCACCATCAACGACTGCAGGCACAGTCCAAGCAACAGATTTTCTGAATGCAGCTTTGGATGTGATTGGAGTATATGACAGGATCATAAAGCAAACAATCCCTCAGCACTGCAGGTAGGTACGTGCTGGGAGGCGAGGGCTTATCTCATATAAAGTAACCACAAGTTATAATCAATATTAAAATAGTTTATTATTAACAAATGTATTGTTCACACGATTGACATAAGACATACATAAAAACAGAATAAAAAATAGAGCTGTTAGTGCATAAAATAAAGTGCAAGTGCAACGGTTGGTCAACATAAAGTGCGTTACCTACAGTGAACAAACATATAAATCCAACACTTTCGGTTTTGCTCCCATTTTGCATGAGCTGAACTCAAAGATGTGAAACATTTTCTACAGACACAGAAGACCCATTACTCTCAGATATTGTTCACAATCTGTCTGGATCTGTGTCAGTGAGCGCTTCTCCTTTGCCGAGATAATCCATCCCACCTCACAGGTGTGGCAGATCAAGGTGCTGATTAGACAGCAGGAATATTGCACAGGTGTGCCTTAGACTGCCCACAATAAGAGGCCACTCTGAAATGTGCACAGTTTAGCCTTACTGGGGGGGAGGGGTCAGTATCTGGTGCGGCCACCGTTTGCCTCACGCAGTGCAGCACATCTCCGTGGCATAGAGTTGATCAGGTTGGTGATTGTGGCCTGTGGGATGTTGGTCCGCTCCTCTTCTGTGCGAAGTTGCAGAATATTGGCAGGAACTGAAGCACGCTGTCGTATACGCCGATCCAGAGCGTCCCAAACATGCTCAGTGGGTGACATGTCCGGTGAGTATGCTGCCAGGCAAGAACTGGGATGTTTTCAGCTTCCAGGAATTGTGTCCAGATCCTTGCAGTATGGGGCCGTGCATTATCATGCTGCAACATGAGGCGATGGTCGTGGATGAACAACACAACAATGGGCCTCGGGATCTCTGTGCATTCAGAATGCCATCAATAAAATGCACCTGTGTTTATTGTCCATGACATACGCCGGAACATACCATAACTATTCTGACTCCGATTGCTGTAATAGCGACTTATCCCTAGTGAGGCCTCTATGCCCGGCCTGTATAAGCAGATATAATCACTGTGGACAATCCTCATCAGATAGCTTGAACTCGCCAACACCGAGTTTATCCAAGAAGTTGCTTTATTCTGTAATCCAGATAGCAGAGCATAGCAGAACAGATGGATTCCGGTATTGTGCGGTCAAAAGATGATGCTTTTGTAAGCTTACATGAGAATACATGTGTACCTGTAGAATCCCAGGAGCAGTATGAAGAAACAGGACGTGAGGTACACAGAAGGGGTGGAGCAATGAAATGAGTTACAGATATCACAGAAAAACAACGTGCATTACCAAGAACGGCCACTAGATGGGAGCATATGACAACATATAGAATATGAATAGTTAAAGGGAGTCTGTCAGCAGATTTACCCCTTTTTAACAGTTGCCATACCGCTGTAGCCGCAAAACAGACGATTAACACAGTACCTTGATACGCTTTGGTGGACTTTTAAATATGCCAAAAACGAACTTTGATGAGGGCTCGCAAGTGCCCAGGGCGGAGTCCACCGTGTTGGAGCCCAGGCAGCTCTGCCTCTTCGGCTCTTATCCCCGCCCAGCCTCCTCCTCTGCTCGCCTATCTGTTGTCTCTCCCCCTCAGCGAGATCCCGCGCCGATGCGATAACTTCCTTGGCCGGGGCATGCGCACTGCCATGCCCATTGCTGACACGGCATCGCAGTAGCTTATGCGCATGCCCCGACCAAGGAAGTCATCGCGTCGGCGCGGGATCTCGCTGAGGGGGAGAGACAACAGATAGGCGAGCAGAGGAGGAGGCTGGGCGGGGATAAGAGCCGAAGAGGCAGAGCTGCCTGGGCTCCAACACGGTGGACTCCGCCCTGGGCACTTGCGAGCCCTCATCAAAGTTCGTTTTTGGCAGATTTAAAAGTCCACCAAAGCGTATCAAGGTACTGTGTTAATCATCTGTTTTGCGGCTACAGAGGAATGGCAACTGTTAAAAAGGGGTAAATCTGCTGACAGACTCCCTTTAAACGAAATAAACTATATAGATTTTAACTGTGTAGCAGCACAATAACCCCACCGCCACCACGGGCCACTCCATCCACAACGTTGATGTCAGCAAACCGCTCACCCACACGACGCCACACATGCCGTCTGCCATCTGCCCTGAACAGTGAAAACCAGGATTAATCTGTGAACAGAACGCCTCTCCAACGTGCCAGACGCCATCGAATGTGAGCATTGGCACACTTAAGTCGGTTACGACAACGAACTACAGTCAGGTCCAGACCCCGATGAGGATGACGAGCATGCAGAGGAGCTTCCCTGACTGAGATGGTTTCTGACAGTTTGTGCAGAAATTCTTTGGTTATGCGAACCGACTGTTGCTGCAGCTGTCCGGGTGGCTGGTCTCAGACGATCATGGAGGTGAACATGCTGGATGTGGAGGTCCTGGGCTGGGGTGGTTACACGTGGTCTGCGGTTGTGAGGCCGGTTGGTTGTACTGCCAAATTCTCTGAAACGCCTTGGAGACGGCTTATGGTAGAGAAATGAACATTCATTGCACGGGAACAGCTCCGGTAGACATTCCTGCAGTCAGCGTGCCAATTGCACGCTCCCTCAGACTGCAACATCTGTGGCATTGTGCTGTGTGATCAAAGTGCACATTTCAGAGTGGCCTCTTATTGTGGGCAGTCTAAGGCACACCTGTGTGATATTCATGCTGTCTTGATATGCCACACCTGTGAGGTGGGATGGATTATCTCGGCAAAGGAGAAGTGCTCACTGACACAGATTTAGACAGATTTGTGAACAATATTTGAGAGTAATGGGTCTTCTGTGTCTGTAGAAAATGTTTCAGATCTTTGAGTTCAGCTCATGCGAAATGGGAGCAAAACCGAAAGTGTTGCGTTTATATTTTTGTTCAGTGTATGTGATGGAACAAGTGGAGAGTCAATATGCAGATTATCTGATGGATTGAATCATTTTGACCAACCTTCCTCCTATTTATTTATTTTTTTGCGCTTTATGATCTGTTCACATTATATTATATATTCTCAGGAATTATAATTAATCTCTTTTCTTTCTTTTCTATCACTGTATTGTTTAATATTGTATTTGTTCCACTTATACACTTCTTATCAATTTTTTCACATTCACAATTGCCTTCGCAGTCACATATTTTCACACATTGCCTCTAGTCTTTTTTCTACTTTTATACTCATTGCATCAAGTCCTTTACTCTTGTATTGTTTTGCCAATCACGAGTATATACATTCACCGTTTTTTCACGCACATTGTACAATGTAATATTATAATTAGGTGGTTATGGGTATATAATTGCCGCCCCCCACTCAACAAACGACAATTGCGCAAAATGATGTTTTTATTAGAATTATATTTTTTATTATGGTGATAATTATATGGTTCCGGTAAATTGCAATTATATCTATTCATTCGTATTTATTTGGCTGTCTAATGATGTTCACATTGAGAGTATCTACCATGTATTATACAAGGCTAATGCCAGGCTCTCTGACTGCACTCAATATGGTCGACAGCGGTGCGCTTGGATCTCTGCGCATGCGCCCGAGCGGTGACGCGGTCCTGTCTCCGCGGGGACGGAGATTGTTCTCTTCCGGATTGAGGTGTACGCGCACATGGTCTGGTGGCATGGCGGGATGTCCGGGGGCGCCATGTAGCAAGCGGCTCTTATTATTAGATCTTCTACAGGTGGGTCTGGGCATGGATATCAATTGTAATCAGCTAGGAGCCTATCAACTTTATGTGTCACGGCTGAGGATGGGGAAAACCCTCAGCCGTGCGATGCCAGAAGATGTTAAGCGCTTCTTGGCCAGGACGACAGTATTAGGGAGCAGGTCACCTCCTATCGCGTCCCTAAACTGACCCTGACTCCTAACCATATGAGTCAACCCTGAAGGTGGGAGGACTCATACACCGGATGCCATGGGGTCCCTGCTAGCCCTCAGGATTGCCCTGGAACAAGGAGCAGGGTAAGACGACCTGTTCTTCCTAGGCACGGAGGAACAGGAGTCTCACTAGCCAAGCTGCAAAGGGAAGAGAACATAAACAGCCTATGGATATGGCAGGAGGATGAAAAGCACTTCCACACCTACCTGCCACAGACACACAGACTGGATCCCGTGCAGAGGCGTACATAGGAATCACTGGGCCCCATAGCAAAAATCTGAATTGGGCCCCTTAACCCCGCCCACTACCCACCATGGCCCCTCCCACTTCCCGACTTTGCTCCTCCCATGCCACACCCCCATTAAATAAATTTATACATGACCTACAGAAACTGTTAGGGGTTTCCTGGGGGTGACCTGTCACATGGGATATCTGCTGCAGCCTGCAGGTCTCCTTATTTGGGGTGCCATGTTAGGCTACTTTCACACTTGCGTTCGGGTCTCCGCTTGTGAGTTCCGTTTGAAGGCTCTCACAAGCGGCACCGAACGGATCCGTCCAGCCCTAATGCATTCTGAGTGGATGCGGATCCGCTCAGAACGCATCAGTCTGGCAGCGTTTGGCCTCCGCTCAGCAGGTGGACACAGTGTTCGGGTGTCCGCCTGGCCGTGCGGAGGCAAACGGATCCGTCCAGACTTATAATGTAAGTCAATGGGGACGGATCCGTTTGAAGTTGACACAGTATGGCTCAATTTTCAAACGGATCCGTCCCCCATTGACTTTCAATGTAAAGTCAAAACTGATCCGTTTGCACTATCATGAACAAAAAAAAAATATGTTTTTTTTTTTGTTCATGTTAATGCAAACTGATCCGTTCTGAACGGATCTAAGCGTTTGCATTATAGGTGCGGATCCGTCTGTGCAGACACCAGACGGATCCGCTCTGAACGCAAGTGTGAAAGTAGCCTTAAAGGGAATCTGTCACTAGCAATTTACCCCCAATTTTTTTTTTCATGAATCCATGTTTAGCAGAGAACCTGTTTTCCATCTGTCTTGTTCTTTTGATTGCGAGTCTTGTCATTTCTTCAAAAAAATCGATTCTTATGATATGTAAATGACGCTGTAAGGAGCCCAGAGGGGCGTTATTCTTTCTCCACGGTGCCCAGGAACGCCCCTCTGAAGTGCCGTGCCCACCTAAGTTTGAAAACTAATAACGCCTCCAAGTTCATCTAAATCGCCTCCCAGAGGCGCGGCTAAGTGCTCAACACCCCCCCTCCTCAGTGCCGCGCTCTGCGGCAAACACCCCGATCCTCCTCTCGCCGGCATCCCAAATCCCGCGCAGGCGCAGTGCCGTCAGTCATCTTATCATAGCGCATGCCCAGTGACGATGTTGAAGCTGTTGCCCTCAGCCGTATTATCAGAGCGCAGGCAATCGCCGGCACTGCGCCTGCGCGGGATTTGGGACGCCGACGAGAGGAGGATCGGGTGTTTGCAGAGCGCGGCGCTGAGGAGGGGGGCGGGTGTTGAGGACTTAGCCGCGCCTCTGGGAGGCGATTCAGCTAAACATGGGGGGGGGGGGGCCCTGGGGAGAAAAGCAGCCGCATAGCCGGCTGCAGGTCATCAGTGGGCGGGGCCTTATCTGCGCTACGGGCCCCCCAGTGCCGCGGGCCCCATAGCAGTGGCGTGGTCTGCCTCTATGGGCGGTACGCCACTGATCCCGTGCAATACAGCAAGTGTCCACACCCAAACACCAGTGGACACAGCACACACACAAACACACAGGAACCCAGATCCATAGGTGCATAACATCACAAAAGAAAACATCAACTGAACATCACATATAAACTCAAACTTATGACCACAAGGGTGGCCCCCACTGGCAGGTGAAATAAGACAGGAGGCTACTCCAGCTAGTCATGGCTGAAGTACCCCTCAGACTGGAGATAACCATGAGGCTTTATAGGCCCAAGTAGCCATGCCCAACAAACACACCCAGTGTTCACAGACACAGAAGGGAATTAACCCTTCAAACACAAGGTAAGGGAAGATGGCCACTTAAAGGGGAATACACACATAAAACACACACTACACCTCTTGCCGCGGGCAACGGCATGTGTGACAATCATGTCCTGGGGATCAGCCATAGGGCTGGGACACTGCCACCACACGCACTAAAGACCACACATTGCCACGGACAACCAAATGCATGAAAGTGTCACACAACAAACCATAGGCCGTGACATTATGTTAACATCAGATCCCATTGGATAATAACTAGTCACATGGCCACCAACCTTTTTGCTCTATATATACAGTACAGACCAAAAGTTTGGACACACCTTCTCATTCAAAGAGTTTTCTTCATTTTCATGACTATGAAGGCATCAAAACTATGAATTAACACATGTGGAATTATATACATAACAAAAAAGTGTGAAACAACTGAAAATATGTCATATTCTAGGTTCTTCAAAGTAGCCACCTTTTGCTTTGATTACTGCTTTGCACACTCTTGGCATTCTCTTGATGAGCTTCGTAGTCACCTGAAATGGTCTTCACTTCACAGGTGTGCCCTGTCAGGTGTAATAAGTGGGATTTCTTGCCTTATAAATGGGGTTGGGACCATCAGTTGCGTTGTGGAGAAGTCAGGTGGAGACACAGCTGATAGTCCTACTGAATAGACTGTTAGAATTTGTATTATGGCAAGAAAAAAGCAGCTAAGTAAAGAAAAACGAGTGGCCATCATTACTTTAAGAAATGAAGGTCAGTCAGTCCGAAAAATTGGGAAAACTTTGAAAGTGTCCCCAAGTGCAGTCACAAAAACCATCAAGCGCTACAAAGAAACTGTCTCACATGCGGACCGCCCCAGGAAAGGAAGACCAAGAGTCACCTCTGCTGCGGAGGATAAGTTCATCCGAGTCACCAGCCTCAGAAATCGCAGGTTAACAGCAGCTCAGATTAGAGACCAGGTCAATGCCACACAGAGTTCTAGCAGCAGACACATCTCTAGAACCACTGGTAAGAGGAGACTGTGTGAATCAGGCCTTCATGGTAGAAGATCTGCTAGGAAACCACTGCTAAGGACAGGCAACAAGCAGAAGAGACTTGTTTGGGCTAAAGAACACAAGGAATGGACATTAGACCAGTGGAAATCTGTGCTTTGGTCTGATGAGTCCAAATTTGAGATCTTTGGTTCCAACCACCGTGTCTTTGTGCGACGCAGAAAAGGTGAACGGATGGACTCTACATGCCTGGTTCCCACCGTGAAGCATGGAGGAGGAGGTGTGATGGTGTGGGGGGGCTTTGCTGGTGACACTGTTGGGGATTTATTCCAAATTGAAGGCATACTGAACCAGCATGGCTACCACAGCATCTTGCAGCAGCATGCTATTCCATCCGGTTTGCGTTTAGTTGGACCATCATTTATTTTTCAACAGGACAATGACGCCAAACACACCTCCAGGCTGTGTAAGGGCTATTTGACCATGAAGGAGAGTGATGGGGTGCTGCGCCAGATGACCTGGCCTCCACAGTCACCGGACCTCAACCCAATCAAGATGGTTTGGGGTGAGCTGGACCGCAGAGTGAAGGCAAAAGGGCCAACAAGTGCTAAGCATCTCTGGGATCTCCTTCAAGACTGTTGGAAGACCATTTCAGGTGACTACCTCTTGAAGCTCATCAAGAGAATGCCAAGAGTGTGCAAAGCAGTAATCAAAGCAAAAGGCGGCTACTGTGAAGAACCTAGAATATGACATATTTTCAGTTGTTTCACACTTGTTTGTTATGTATATAATTCCACATGTGATAATTCATAGTTTTGATGCCTTCAGTGTGAATCTACAATTGTCATAGTCATGAAAATAAAGAAAACTCTTTGAATGAGAAGGTGCGTCCAAACTTCTGGTCTGTACTGTACCTACCATCACTACCACTCCAGCCACTACCCCTTTAGGAACGCGCCTCGGGGAGTGAACTGGTGGTGCTATCGCTCTTTGTGGGCTTTACATTGGTCAGTATGTACCGTCATTGTGTTTCTAATTATAATACCGATTATTGTGTATATATTTCATATGTCAGCAATATAGTCATAAGTTACTTTTTATCGTACTACGTGGTCTGTGCTCAGACTTTAGACTGGACATATAGCTTTAGACCATTATATATGTAACGCACTTTATGCCGACCAACCCTTGTTGCACTTGCACTTTACTATATGTAACGCACTTTATGCCGACCAACCCTTGTTGCACTTGCACTTTAGTTTATGCCCATAAACTATGCACTATCAGCTCTATTTTTTATTATGTTTTTATGTGTTTTGTCAATCATGTGAACAATGTGTTAATAATAAACTATTTGATTCATGATTATAACTTGTGGTTACTTTATTGCTGGACATATAGCGGATCCATCTACTCCTGTTGGTTGTATGTTTATAACATTTATGGGTTGATACGGTTTCATGGGAAATATTTTGTGGTGGTTTCTATCTCACATAAAGTCACTGCTCCTGGCAGCGCAGAGCTTGTCTGGTTGTGAAACCGTAAAGAGTGTTTGTCACATGGTGAAGGGTTAGGACGGCCCGACCGGGCGTATTATAATGGGGTGTGCAGGAGGACGGATTTTATGAAAGGGGCAACCCAGACAGGAGCGACTGCTGTCACCGCCGGCCACGTAATGTCCCTTTAATTGGCAAGTGTGAAGTTTCACAGGACGGAGGGACGGCTGCCGGAGAAGAGGGTCACATGGAAGAAGACTCCATAGAAACCGCCTGGAGAGCGGCGCAGGAGTCCTCGCCCCCGCAGCCTCTGCTTCCCATCTCTTCCTGATCGGTCGCCTCGTCTTCATGGCTTTTCAGCGTCATGCCCAGCACTTCGGAGGTTACGTGATGCAGAGGCCGCACATCGGATACATCTCCGGCGTTCCACTGGACCAGAACACCTGCGACACGTGGGACGACATCTGGAAATTTCAGGCGCACCCGGAGGACGTCCTGATGGTCGCTTATCCAAAAGCAGGTACGGAGAAACTCCATCGCTGGCATACATCCTGCTTTATACTCCAGTCACAACCAAAGCTGCAGCATGCACTGGACTACATACTGGGGTTTACCTACCTTACACAGACCATGCAATAGTTATATCATAACAGGATTGTAAATGCATCTCTGGATGTGACTGGAGTATAAGTGATGTCTCAAACTCTAGTCACAACTAAGGCTCCAGCATGCACTTGACTACATACTGGGATTTACCTTGCAGCTCAATTGTGCAATGGTTTTACAACATCAGAATTATGAACGCAGCTCTGGATGTGACTGGACTTTGTGATATCGCTTATACTCTAGTCACCACCAAAACTGCAGCATGCACTTGACTGTATACTGAGATTTACCTACCTTAAAAACACTGTGCAATGGCTTTATGATAAACAGAATTGTGAACGCAGCTCTGGATGTGAGTAGAGTATAAGTGACGTCTCATACTTTATTCACAACCAAAGCTGCAGCATGCACTTGACAGTATACTGAGATTTACCTACCTTAAAAACACTGCAATGGTTTTACGATAAACAGAATTGTGAACGCAGCTCTGGATGTGAGTAGAGTATAAGTGACGTCTCATACTTTATTCACAACCAAAGCTGCAGCATGCACTTGACTGTATACTGAGATTTACCTACCTTAAAAACACTGTGCAACGGCTTTATGATAAACTGAATTGTGAACGCAGCTCTAGATGTGAGTAGAGTATAAGTGATGTCTCATACTTTATTCACAACCAAAGCTGCAGCATGCACTTGACTGTATACTGAGATTTACCTACCTTAAAAACACTGTGCAATGGTTTTACGATAAACAGAATTGTGAACGCAGCTCTGGATGTGAGTAGAGTATAAGTGATGTCTCATACTTTATTCACAACCAAAGCTGCAGCATGCACTTGACTATATACTGAGATTTACCTACCTTAAAAACACTGTGCAACGGTTTTATGATAAACAGAATTGTGAACGCAGCTCTGGATGTGAGTAGAGTATAAGTGACGTCTCATAATCTATTCACAACCAAAGCTGCAGCATGCACTTGACTATATACTGGGATTTATCTACCTTACACAGACCCAGCATCTCAACATTGCAATGGTTTTACGACAACAGAATTGTGAACGCAGCTCTGGCTGTGACTGGAGTATAAGTGACATCTCTCAGGATACATTTTTTCCCGTTTTTACAGGCATCACATGGATGCAAGAGATTGTGGATATGATCTGCCAGGAGGGCAACGCTGAGAGGTGCCGCCGGGCGCCGACCTACGACAGACATCCGTTTCTGGAAGCTGTAGCTCCAAAACCCGTGCCTTCAGGTGGGACCCGTATTCCTGCACCCTATTATTCCCTGTTATCAACCACTTCATCCTGGGGGAGGCCGTCTATGACCTAGATTACGTAACCGCCGCCATTTTCCTCGTCCATGGAGCTAGCAGTCACCCGGTCACCGAGGCTTCACTGGACTGCACAGCCCCTGCTCTGCCACGCCTCTCCGGACTGATCCATCTCTGTATGGGGGGGAGATGAACGTTATAACGTCTTCTCTTTCAGGCCTGCAGTTGGCAGAAAACATGGAGCCGCCGCGCATCTTAAAAACCCACCTACCCATCCAGCTGCTGCCGCCATCTTTCTGGGAACGGGACTGCAAGGTAAGTCAAAGGTACAACGAGGGGCTGAGTAGCCACCCCCATCATCAGGTCGTTTTGGGCTGATCCAAATTATATCTCCTCCCCCTCCCTGTACAGGTGATATACGTGGCCAGGAACGCCAAGGACAGCATGGTGTCCTATTATCACTTCCAGAGGATGAACAGAGGCCTCCCGGACCCCGGCGACTGGGGGACTTACTTCTCCACCTTCCTGGCTGGAGATGGTGAGTCTCAGTCCTCAAGAGAAAAATAAAGGACAACCCCTGGTAATGGAATATTCCTATATGACGTGAGTGGCGCCGCTGATCTCCGCCAGGACATGCTCCTCCTCCAGCTGCAGCACCTGTCACTAGGCACTCGGCCCCAGTAACAGATTTCCTTCTTTTGACATATATTCCCTATAAGATTGAGCCATTCCTCTCTTATTCCTCTTGGAAATGTAGGAATAAACTGAGGTGCTACCATTCCGCTTGTCAAAAGGGCGCTGTCCAATAAGAGTGAACAGAGACACCCCCCGTCTACAAGGGAAATGGTAGTACCCAGTTGTCAATGCAGTCATTCATTTCCAGGAGGAATAACAGAGGAATGGTACAAGGCAGAGTTTTAAATATGTTCCAGTTTTTCTTGGTGAATGCAAGTGTTAATAAAGCAGAGACATCAGGAGAGTGGACGCCTGTGGTGCAGAGTCTCCGCAACAAACCTTAGTTTTTTTAAACTTAAAGGAGAACTCCAGATTTGAAGCTACATAAACTGCTGCAAGGATTGTCACTCCCGATCTGTGGGTATACAAAAGAAGGAAGAGCAGAGTCAGACCACGGCCTCTGTCTCGTGCCCATGGCGGTCCCTAAAACCCACTGCAATGAAACCATAGAATTATTCAGTGATGTCAGCAACGGGGCGGGGCTGTGACAACACACGTTTATATGACGGAGGTCCCCTTTAATCCTGGATTCCCTCTTGTTGCAGTCACCTGGGGGAGCTGGTTTGACCACGTCTTAGGCTGGTGGGAGGCGAAGGATCAGCACCAGGTCCTTTACATCTTCTATGAGGACATGATGGAGGTCAGAGGTGGCACACCGGGGGGGGACAAGTCGCTTCCAGGTGAATCTGACAATTCTCGCTTTTGACAGAACACGAGGCGAGAGATCGAGAAGGTGAGGAGGTTCCTGGGGAAGGGGCTCTCGGAGGAAGTCCTGGAGGATGTCTACCACCACACCACCTTCCAGGCTATGCGAGAGAACCCCATGGCCAACTACAGCTCCATCCCCACCTTCGTCATGGACCATTCCGTGTCCCCCTTTATGAGGAAAGGTAAATGGTCCCATTTCCTGTTAGCCCTGGAGGCGGAGCTGTGACAACTTCCCTGATAAAAGGAAGTGGAAGCACGATGGGAGAAAAATAGAAAATGACAACAACCTTGCCCCCATAACAGTGACCTCCACAGTGCCCCCATAACAGTGACATCCACAGTGCCCCCATAACAGTGACATCCACAGTGCCCCCATAACAGTGACATCCACAGTGCCCCCATAACAGTGACATCCACAGTGCCCCATAACAGTGACATCCACAGTGCCCCCATAACAGTGACCTCGACAGTGCCCCCGTAACAGTGACCTCCACAGTGCCCCCAATACAGTGACATCCACAGTGCCCCCATAACAGTGACATCCACAGATCCCCCATAACAGTGACATCCACAGTGCCCCCATAACAGTGACCTCCACAGTGCCCCCATAACAGTGACATCCACAGTGCCCCATAACAGTGACATCCACAGTGCCCCCAAAACAGTGACCTCAACAGTGCCCCCCGTAACAGTGACCTCCACAGTGCCCCCAATACAGTGACATCCACAGTGCCCCCATAACAGTGACATCCACAGATCCCCCATAACAGTGACATCCACAGTGCCCCCATAACAGTGACCTCCACAGTGCCCCCATAACAGTGACATCCACAGTGCCCCCATAACAGTGACATCCACAGTGCCCCCATAACAGTGACCTCGACAGTGCCCCCGTAACAGTGACCTCCCAGTGCCCCAATACAGTGACATCCACAGTGCCCCATAACAGTGACATCGACAGTGCCCCCAGTAACAGTGACATCCACAGTGCCCCAATACAGTGACCATCCACAGGTGCCCCCCTAACAGTGACATCCACAGCGCCCCCATAACAGTGACATCCACAGTGCCCCCATAACAGTGACATCCACAGTGCCCCCCATAACAGTGACATCCACAGTGGCCCCCATAACAGTGACATCCACAGTGCCCCCATAACAGTGACATCCACAGTGCCCCCATAACAGGGACTCCACAGTGCCCCGATAACAGTGACATCCACAGTGCCCCCATAACAGTGACCTCCACAGTGCCCCCATAACAGTGACATCCACAGTGCCCCCATAACAGTGACATCCACAGTGCCCCTATAACAGATGACATCCACAGTGCCCCCCCCCCCAATAACAGTGACATCCACAGGCCCCCATAACAGGTGACATCCACAGTGCCCCCATAACAGTGACATCCACAGTGCCCCCATAACAGTGACATCACAGTGGCCCCCATAACAGTGACATCCACAGTGCCCCCCATAACAGTGACATCCACAGTGCCCCTAATACAGTGACATCCACAGTGCCCCCATAACAGTGACATCCACAGTGCCCCCATAAAGTGACATCCACAGTGCCCCCATAACAGTGACATCCACAGTGCCCCCATAACAGTGACATCCACAGTGCCCCCATAACAGTGACCTCCACAGTGCCCCCATAACAGTGACATCCACAGTGCCCCTATAACAGTGACATCCACAGCGCCCCCCATAACAGTGACATCCACAGCGCCCCCATAACAGTGACATCCACAGTGCCCCCATAACAGTGACATCCACAGTGCCCCCCATAACAGTGACATCCACAGTGCCCCCATAACAGTGACATCCACAGCGCCCCCATAACAGTGACATCCACAGCGCCCCCATAACAGTGACATCCACAGCGCCCCCATAACAGTGACATCCACAGCGCCCCCATAACAGTGACATCCACAGCGCCCCCATAACAGTGACATCCACAGCGCCCCCATAACAGTGACATCCACAGCGCCCCCATAACAGTGACATCCACAGCGCCCCCATAACAGTGACCTCCACAGGTGCACCCATAACAGTGACATCCACAGTGCCCCTAATACAGTGACATCCACAGTGCCCCATAACAGTGACATCCACAGTGCCGTCCATAACAGTGACATCCACAGTGCCTCCATAACAGTGACATCCACAGTGCCTCCATAACAGTGACATCCACCCAGTGACTCCCATAACAGTGACCTCCACAGTGCCTCATAACAGTGACATCCACAGTGCCCCCATAACAGTGACATCCACAGTGCCTCCATAACAGTGACATCCACAGTGCCCCCATAACAGTGACATCCACAGTGCCTCCATAACAGTGACAATCCACAGATCCCCCATAACAGTGACATCCACAGTGCCTCCTATAACAGTGACAATCCACAGATGCCCCCCATACAGTGACATCCACAGTGCCCCCTATAACAGTGACATCCACAGTGCCCCCCATAACAGTGACCTCCACAGTGCCCCCATAACAGTGACCTCCACAGCGCCCCCATAACAGTGACCTCCACAGTGCCCCCATAACAGTGACATCCACAGCGCCCCCATAACAGTGACATCCACAGCGCCCCTAACAGTGACATCCACAGCGCCCCCATAACAGTGACATCCACAGTGCCCCCATAACAGTGACATCCACAGCCCCATAACAGTGACCTCCACAGTGCCCATAACAGTGACATCCACAGTGCCCCCATAACAGTGACATCCACAGTGCCCCCATAACAGTGACATCCACAGTGCCCCATAACAGTGACATCCACAGTGCCCCATAACAGTGACATCCACAGTGCCCCCATAACAGTGACATCCACAGTGCCCCCATAACAGTGACATCCACAGTGCCCCATAACAGTGACATCCACAGTGCCCCCATAACAGTGACATCCACAGTGCCCCCATAACAGTGACATCCACAGTGCCCCCATAACAGTGACCTCCACAGTGCCCCATAACAGTGACATCACAGTGCCCCCATAACAGTGACATCCACAGTGCCCCCATAACAGTGACATCCACAGTGCCCCATAACAGTGACATCCACAGTGCCCCCATAACAGTGACATCCACAGTGCCCCCATAACAGTGACATCCACAGTGCCCCCATAACAGTGACATCCACAGTGCCCCATAACAGTGACCACCCCAGTGCCCCCATAACAGTGACATCCACAGTGCCCCATAACAGTGACATCCACAGTGCCCCCATAACAGTGACATCCACAGTGCCCCCATAACAGTGACATCCACAGTGCCCCCATAACAGTGACCTCCACAGTGCCCCCATAACAGTGACATCCACAGTGCCCCCATAACAGTGACATCCACAGTGCCCCCATAACAGTGACCTCCACAGCGCCCCCATAACAGTGACATCCACAGTGCCCCCATAACAGTGACATCCACAGTGCCCCCATAACAGTGACATCCACAGTGCCCCCATAACAGTGACATCCACAGTGCCCCCATAACAGTGACCCTCCACAGTGCCCCCATAACAGTGACATCCACAGTGCCCCCATAACAGTGACATCCACAGTGCCCCCATAACAGTGACATCCACAGCACCCCCATAACAGTGACCTCCACAGCGCCCCCATAACAGTGGACATCCACAGCGCCCCATAACAGTGACCTCCACAGCGCCCCCATAACAGTCACATCCACAGCGCCCCCATAACAGTGACATCCACAGTGCACCCATAACAGTGACCTCCACAGTGCCCCCATAACAGTGACATCCACAGTGCATCCATAACAGTGACCTCCACAGTGCCCCCATAACAGTGACATCCACAGTGCCTCCATAACAGTGACATCCACAGTGCCCTCTATAACAGTGACATCCACAGTGCCCCCATAACAGTGTCCTCCACAGCGCCCCCATAACAGTGACATCCACAGTGCCCCCATAACAGTGACATCCACAGTGCCCCCATAACAGTGACATCCACAGTGCCCCCATAACAGTGACATCCACAGCTGCCCCCATAACAGTGACATCCACAGATGCCCCCATAACAGTGACATCCACAGTGCCCCCATAACAGTGACATCCACAGCGCCCCCATAACAGTGACATCCACAGATCCCCCATAACAGTGACATCCACAGCGCCCCCATAACAGTGACATCCACAGTGCCCCCCATAACAGTGACATCCACAGCGCCCCATAACAGTGACATCCACAGTGCCCCCCATAACAGTGACATCCACAGCGCCCCCATAACAGTGACATCCACAGTGCCCCCATAACAGTGACATCCACAGCGCCCCCATAACAGTGACATCCACAGATCCCCCATAACAGTGACATCCACAGCGCCTCCATAACAGTGACCTCCACAGTGCCCCCCATAACAGTGACATCCACAGCGCCCCCATAACAGTGACATCCACAGTGCACCCATAACAGTGACATCCACAGCGCCTCCATAACAGTGACCTCCACAGTGCCCCCCATAACAGTGACATCCACAGTGCCCCCATAACAGTGACATCCACAGTGCATCCATAACAGTGACCTCCACAGTGCCCCCATAACAGTGACCTCCACAGCGCCCCCATAACAGTGAAATCCACAGTGCCCCCATAACAGTGACATCCACAGCGCCCCCATAACAGTGACATCCACAGATCCCCCATAACAGTGACATCCACAGTGCCCCCATAACAGTGACATCCACAGTGCCCCCCATAACAGTGACCTCCACAGTGCCCTCATAACAGTGACATCCACAGTGCCCCCATAACAGTGACCTCCACAGTGCCCCCCATAACAGTGACCTCCACAGTGCCCTCATAACAGTGACATCCACAGTGCCCCCATAACAGTGACATCCACAGTGCCCCCATAACAGTGACATCCACAGTGCCCCCATAACAGTGACATCCACAGATCCCCCATAACAGTGACATCCACAGCGCCCCCATAACAGTGACATCCACAGTGCCTCCATAACAGTGACATCCACAGTGCCCCCATAACTGTGACATCCACAGTGCCCCCATAACGTGACTCCACAGTGCCCCCATAACAGTGACCTCCACAGTGCCCCCATAACAGTGACATCCACAGCGCCCCCATAACAGTGACATCCACAGTGCCCCCATAACAGTGACATCCACAGTGCCCCGATAACAGTGACATCCACAGTGCCCCCATAACAGTGACATCCACAGCGCCCCCATAACAGTGACATCCACAGATCCCCCATAACAGTGACATCCACAGCGCCCCCATAACAGTGACATCCACAGTGCCCCCCATAACAGTGACATCCACAGCGCCCCATAACAGTGACATCCACAGTGCCCCCCATAACAGTGACATCCACAGCGCCCCCATAACAGTGACATCCACAGTGCCCCCATAACAGTGACATCCACAGCGCCCCCATAACAGTGACATCCACAGATCCCCCATAACAGTGACATCCACAGCGCCTCCATAACAGTGACCTCCACAGTGCCCCCCATAACAGTGACATCCACAGCGCCCCCATAACAGTGACATCCACAGTGCACCCATAACAGTGACATCCACAGCGCCTCCATAACAGTGACCTCCACAGTGCCCCCCATAACAGTGACATCCACAGTGCCCCCATAACAGTGACATCCACAGTGCATCCATAACAGTGACCTCCACAGTGCCCCCATAACAGTGACCTCCACAGCGCCCCCATAACAGTGAAATCCACAGTGCCCCCATAACAGTGACATCCACAGCGCCCCCATAACAGTGACATCCACAGATCCCCCATAACAGTGACATCCACAGTGCCCCCATAACAGTGACATCCACAGTGCCCCCCATAACAGTGACCTCCACAGTGCCCTCATAACAGTGACATCCACAGTGCCCCCATAACAGTGACCTCCACAGTGCCCCCCATAACAGTGACCTCCACAGTGCCCTCATAACAGTGACATCCACAGTGCCCCCATAACAGTGACATCCACAGTGCCCCCATAACAGTGACATCCACAGTGCCCCCATAACAGTGACATCCACAGATCCCCCATAACAGTGACATCCACAGCGCCCCCATAACAGTGACATCCACAGTGCCTCCATAACAGTGACATCCACAGTGCCCCCATAACGGTGACATCCACAGTGCCCCCATAACAGTGACCTCCACAGTGCCCCCATAACAGTGACATCCACAGCGCCCCCATAACAGTGACATCCACAGTGCCCCCATAACAGTGACATCCACAGTGCCCCGATAACAGTGACATCCACAGTGCCCCCATAACAGTGACATCCACAGTGCCCCCATAACAGTGACATCCACAGTGCCCCGATAACAGTGACATCCACAGTGCCCCCATAACAGTGACATCCACAGCGCCCCCATAACAGTGACATCCACAGTGCCCCCATAACAGTGACATCCACAGATTCCCCATAACAGTGACATCCACAGCGCCCCCATAACAGTGACATCCACAGTGCCCCCATAACAGTGACATCCACAGATCCCCCATAACAGTGACATCCACAGTGCCTCCATAACAGTGACATCCACAGTGCCCCCATAACGGTGACATCCACAGTGCCCCCATAACAGTGACCTCCACAGCGCCACCATAACAGTGACATCCACAGCGCCACCATAACAGTGACATCCACAGCGCCCCCCATAACAGTGACATCCACAGCACCCCCATAACGGTGACATCCACAGCGCCCCCATAACAGTGACATCCACAGCGCCCCCATAACAGTGACATCCACAGCACCCCCATAACGGTGACATCCACAGCGCCCCCATAACAGTGACATCCACAGCGCCCCCATAACAGTGACATCCACAGTGCCCCCATAACAGTGACATCCACAGTGCCCCCATAACAGTGACCTCCACAGCGCCCCCATAACAGTGAAATCCACAGTGCCCCCATAACAGTGACATCCACAGCGCCCCCATAACAGTGACATCCACAGATCCCCCATAACAGTGACATCCACAGTGCCCCCATAACAGTGACATCCACAGTGCCCCCCATAACAGTGACCTTCACAGTGCCCCCATAACAGTTACATCCACAGTGCCCCCATAACAGTGACCTCCACAGTGCCCCCCCATAACAGTGACCTCCACAGTGCCCTCATAACAGTGACATCCACAGTGCCCCCATAACAGTGACATCCACAGTGCCCCCATAACAGTGACATCCACAGTGCCCCCATAACAGTGACATCCACAGATCCCCCATAACAGTGACATCCACAGCGCCCCCATAACAGTGACATCCACAGTGCCTCCATAACAGTGACATCCACAGTGCCCCCATAACGGTGACATCCACAGTGCCCCCATAACAGTGACCTCCACAGTGCCCCCATAACAGTGACATCCACAGCGCCCCCATAACAGTGACATCCACAGTGCCCCCATAACAGTGACATCCACAGTGCCCCGATAACAGTGACATCCACAGTGCCCCCATAACAGTGACATCCACAGTGCCCCCATAACAGTGACATCCACAGTGCCCCGATAACAGTGACATCCACAGTGCCCCCATAACAGTGACATCCACAGCGCCCCCATAACAGTGACATCCACAGTGCCCCCATAACAGTGACATCCACAGTGCCCCGATAACAGTGACATCCACAGTGCCCCCATAACAGTGACATCCACAGTGCCCCCATAACAGTGACATCCACAGTGCCCTCATAACAGTGACATCCACAGTGCCCCCATAACAGTGACATCCACAGTGCCCCCATAACAGTGACCTCCACAGTGCCCCCCATAACAGTGACCTCCACAGTGCCCCCATAACAGTGACATCCACAGTGCCCCCATAACAGTGACATCCACAGTGCCCCCATAACAGTGACATCCACAGTGCCCCCATAACAGTGACATCCACAGTGCCCCCCATAACAGTGACCTCCACAGTGCCCCCATAACAGTGACATCCACAGCGCCCCCATAACAGTGACATCCACAGTGCCCCCATAACAGTGACATCCACAGATCCCCCCATAACAGTGACATCCACAGTGCCTCCATAACAGTGACATCCACAGTGCCCCCATAACGGTGACATCCACAGCGCCCCCATAACAGTGACCTCCACAGCGCCACCATAACAGTGACATCCACAGCGCCACCATAACAGTGACATCCACAGCGCCCCCCATAACAGTGACATCCACAGCACCCCCATAACGGTGACATCCACAGCGCCCCCATAACAGTGACATCCACAGCGCCCCCATAACAGTGACATCCACAGCGCCCCCATAACAGTGACATCCACAGTGCCCCCATAACAGTGACATCCACAGTGCCCCCCATAACAGTGACATCCACAGCGCCCCATAACAGTGACATCCACAGTGCCCCCATAACGGTGACCTCCACAGTGACCTTAATGTCTATTCATTCAAAATCCTTATTTGTACTGCTTCCAATGACAAGCTGTTATGTCCTCTAGTCACCTCCAGAGCTGCATTCACAATTCTGTTACTAGAGCCCGCAGCATTGTGGGGGTTCTGCTGTTGGGCCATGGATAGAGAAGAACCTCTGTTTCCAGGAGAACCAGCAGAATGTTGACAGCAGCTCTGGCTGTGACTGGAGAACATGAGCCGGTTACTCAGTGATGTGAGGGTCTTACGCCGGCTACTCTTCCTCCAGGCGTGGTGGGAGACTGGAGGAACCATTTCACGGTGGCACAAGATGAAATTTTTGAGAAGGAATATTGGAGAAGAATGGAGGGGACCGACCTGACCTTCCGCACGCAGCTCTGAGGCTTAGCGCCCCCTGCTGACGGACATTCACATACCCCGCTGCCCACAGGCACCGCCGGACACTATAACCTCTATTAACCCTTTGGGTGGGGGGGGGGGGGGGGGGGGGGGGTTATACAGCAGCAGTGTGCAGCCGGGGCTCTCTGGCTGCTGTGGAACTACATGCATTACAGGGAAGCTGCAGACTGTTATGGCATGCTGGGACTTCTAGTTCCACGACAGCTGGAGAGACGCAGATCAATGATGCACCTGAATATACTGTACGCACCGCCCTGACTGATCCGTCTGTAAGATGATGCATCAATAAATGTATCCAATCTCATCCTGCGTGATACCATCTGCTGAGCCGCGTATCTAATCCCATCCTGCGTAATACTGTCTGCTGAGCTGTGTATCCAATCCCATCCTGTGTGATACAGTCTGCTGAGCTGTGTATCTAATCCTGTCCTGTGTGATACTGCCTGCTGAGCTGTGTATCTAATCCTCTCCTGTGTGATACTGCCTGCTGAGCTGTGTATCTAATCCTATCCTGTGTGATACTGCCTGCTGAGCTGTGTATCTAATCCTATCCTGTGTGATACTGTCTGATGAGCTGTGTATCTAATCCTATCCTGTGTGATACTGTCTGCTGAGCTGTGTATCTAATCCTATCCTGTGTGACACTGTCTGCTGAGCTGTGTATCTAATCCTCTCCTGTGTGATACTGTCTGCTGGGCTGTGTATCTAATCCTGTCCTGTGTGATACTGTCTGCTGAGCTGTGTATCTAATCCTGTCCTGTGTGATACCGTCTGCTGAGCCACGTATCTAATCCTATCCTGTGTGATACAGTCTGCTGAGTTGTGTATCTAATCCTCTCCTGTGTGATACAGTCTGCTGAGCCGCGTATCTAATCCTATCCTGTGTGATACTGTCTGCTGAGCCGTGTATCTAATCCTAACCTGTGTGATACTGTCTGCTGAGCTGTGTATCTAATCCTATCCTGTGTGATACTGTCTGCTGAGCTGTGTATCTAATCCCATCCTGTGTGATACAGTCTGCTGAGCTGTGTATCTAATCCTGTGTGATACTGTCTGCTGAGCTGTGTATCTAATCCTCTCCTGTGTGATACTGTCTGCTGAGCTGTGTATCTAATCCTATCCTGTGTGATACTGTCTGCTGAGCTGTGTATCTAATCCTATCCTGTGTGATACTGTCTGCTGAGCTGTGTATCTAATCCTGTCCTGTGTGATACTGTCTGCTGAGCTGTGTATCTAATCCTATCCTATGTGATACTGTCTGCTGAGCTGTGTATCTAATCCTATCCTGTGTGATACCGTCTGCTGAGCTGTGTATCTAATCCTATCCTGTGTGATACTGTCTGCTGAGCTGTGTATCTATTCCTGTCCTGTGTGATACTGTCTGCTGAGCTGTGTATCTAATCCTATCCTGTGTGATACTGTCTGCTGAGCTGTGTATCTAATCCTATCCTGTGTGATACTGTCTGCTGAGCTGTGTATCTAATCCTATCCCGTGTGATACTGTCTGCTGAGCTGTGTATCTAATCCTATCCTGTGTGATACTGTCTGCTGAGCTGTGTATCTAATCCTATCCTGTGTGATACTGTCTGCTGAGCTGTGTATCTAATCCTATCCTGTGTGATACTGTCTGCTGAGCTGTGTATCTAATCCTGTCCTGTGTGATACTGTCTGCTGAGCTGTGTATCTAATCCTATCCTGTGTGATACTGTCTGCTGAGCTGTGTATCTAATCCTATCCTGTGTGATACTGTCTGCTGAGCTGTGTATCTAATCCTCTCCTGTGTGATACTGTCTGCTGAGCTGTGTATCTAATCCTCTCCTGTGTGATACTGTCTGCTGAGCTGTGTATCTAATCCTATCCTGTGTGATACTGCCTGCTGAGCTGTGTATCTAATCCTATCCTGTGTGATACAGTCTGCTGAGCTGTGTATCTAATCCTCTCCTGTGTGATACTGTCTGCTGAGCTGTGTATCTAATCCTATCCTGTGTGATACTGTCTGCTGAGCTGTGTATCTAATCCTATCCTGTGTGATACTGTCTGCTGAGCTGTGTATCTAATCCTATCCTGTGTGATACTGTCTGCTGAGCTGTGTATCTAATCCTGTCCTGTGTGATACTGTCTGCTGAGCTGTGTATCTAATCCTATCCTGTGTGATACTGTCTGCTGAGCTGTGTATCTAATCCTATCCTGTGTGATACTGTCTGCTGAGCTGTGTATCTAATCCTATCCTGTGTGATACTGTCTGCTGAGCTGTGTATCTAATCCTCTCCTGTGTGATACTGTCTGCTGAGCTGTGTATCTAATCCCCTCCTGTGTGATACTGTCTGCTGAGCTGTGTATCTAATCCTATCCTGTGTGATACTGTCTGCTGAGCCGTGTATCTAATCCTATCCTGTGTGATACTGTCTGCTGAGCTGTGTATCTAATCCTATCCTGTGTGATACTGTCTGCTGAGCTGTGTATCTAATCCTATCCTGTGTGATACTGTCTGCTGAGCCGTGGATTATGTGTGATACTGTCTGCTGAGCCGTGTATCTAATCCTATCCCGTGTGATACTGTCTGCTGAGCTGTGTATCTAATCCTCTCCTGTGTGATACTGTCTGCTGAGCCGTGTATCTAATCCTATCCCGTGTGATACTGTCTGCTGAGCTGTGTATCTAATCCTATCCTGTGTGATACTGTCTGCTGAGCTGTGTATCTAATCCTATCCTGTGTGATACTGTCTGCTGAGCTGTGTATCTAATCCTATCCTGTGTGATACTGTCTGCTGAGCTGTGTATCTAATCCTGTCCTGTGTGATACTGTCTGCTGAGCTGTGTATCTAATCCTATCCTGTGTGATACAGTCTGCTGAGCTGTGTATCTAATCCTCTCCTGTGTGATACAGTCTGCTGAGCTGTGTATCTAATCCTATCCTGTGTGATACTGCCTGCTGAGCTGTGTATCTAATCCTATCCTGTGTGATACAGTCTGCTGAGCTGTGTATCTAATCCTGTCCTGTGTGATACTGTCTGCTGAGCTGTGTATCTAATCCTATCCTGTGTGATACTGTCTGCTGAGCTGTGTATCTAATCCTATCCTGTGTGATACTGTCTGCTGAGCTGTGTATCTAATCCTATCCTGTGTGATACTGTCTGCTGAGCGGTGTATCTAATCCTGTCCTGTGTGATACTGTCTGCTGAGCTGTGTATCTAATCCTATCCTGTGTGATACTGTCTGCTGAGCTGTGTATCTAATCCTATCCTGTGTGATACTGTCTGCTGAGCTGTGTATCTAATCCTATCCTGTGTGATACTGTCTGCTGAGCGGTGTATCTAATCCTGTCCTGTGTGATACTGTCTGCTGAGCTGTGTATCTAATCCTATCCTGTGTGATACTGTCTGCTGAGCTGTGTATCTAATCCTGTCCTGTGTGATACTGTCTGCTGAGCTGTGTATCTAATCCTATCCTGTGTGATACAGTCTGCTGAGCTGTGTATCTAATCCTATCCTGTGTGATACTC
The DNA here is from genome assembly GCF_014858855.1 of Bufo gargarizans. NCBI lineage: Eukaryota > Metazoa > Chordata > Amphibia > Anura > Bufonidae > Bufo > Bufo gargarizans. Next base: position 194,368,044 of record NC_058087.1, read on the forward strand.
CCTGCTGAGCTGTGTATCTAATCCTATCCTGTGTGATACAGTCTGCTGAGCTGTGTATCTAATCCTCTCCTGTGTGATACTGTCTGCTGAGCTGTGTATCTAATCCTCTCCTGTGTGATACTGTCTGCTGAGCTGTGTATCTAATCCTCTCCTGTGTGATACTGTCTGCTGAGCTGTGTATCTAATCCTATCCTGTGTGATACTGTCTGCTGAGCTGTGTATCTAATCCTGTCCTGTGTGATACTGTCTGCTGAGCTGTGTATCTAATCCTATCCTGTGTGATACTGTCTGCTGAGCTGTGTATCTAATCCTATCCTGTGTGATACTGTCTGCTGAGCTGTGTATCTAATCCTATCAGTGTGATACTGTGCTGAGCTGTGTATCTAATCCTCTCCTGTGTGATACGGTCTGCTGAGCTATGTATCTAATCCTCTCCTGTGTGATACTGTCTGCTGAGCTGTGTATCTAATCCTGTCCTGTGTGATACTGTCTGCTGAGCCGTGTATCTAATCCTATCCTGTGTGATACTGTCTGCTGAGCTGTGTATCTAATCCTATCCTGTGTGATACTGTCTGCTGAGCGGTGTATCTAATCCTGTCCTGTGTGATACTGTCTGCTGAGCTGTGTATCTAATCCTATCCTGTGTGATACTGTCTGCTGAGCTGTGTATCTAATCCTGTCCTGTGTGATACTGTCTGCTGAGCTGTGTATCTAATCCTATCCTGTGTGATACTGTCTGCTGAGCTGTGTATCTAATCCTATCCTGTGTGATACTGTCTGCTGAGCTGTGTATCTAATCCTATCCTGTGTGATACTGTCTGCTGAGCGGTGTATCTAATCCTCTCCTGTGTGATACTGTCTGCTGAGCTGTGTATCTAATCCTATTGTTAGAGTACCTTTCTCTTATGAAAATGAAGTTGTCGAGGGTCAAGTTATTCACCGGCTGGGAGACAATAACCACACACAGAGTTGGGTACAGTAGAGTCGGGGTTCCCCTTCCTCAGTGTTTATAAATAAAGACACAAACACAAAGCCAATCAGAGGTTTACGGTATAGGACGCTGAGCCAATCAGATGTTTACGGTATAGGACAATGAGTCAATCTGATGTTTACAGTATATGACGCTGAGCCAATCAGAGGTTTACGGTATAGGACGCTGAGCCAATCAGATGTTTACGGTATAGGACAATGAGCCAATCAGAGGTTTACGGTATAGGACACTGAGCCAATCAGATGTTTACGGTATAGGACACTGAGCCAATCAGATGTTTACGGTATAGGACAATGAGCCAATCAGATGTTTACGGTATAGGACAATGAGCCAATCAGAGGTTTACGGTATAGGACACTGAGCCAATCAGATGTTTACGGTATAGGACACTGAGCCAATCAGAGGTTTACAGTATAGGACTCTGAGCCAATCCAATGTTTACGGTATGGGACGCTGAGCCAATCCGATGTTTACGGTTTGGGACGCTGAGCCAATCCGATGTTTACGGTATAGGACGCTGAGCCAATCAGATGTTTACGGTATAGGACGCTGAGCCAATCAGATGTTTACGGTATAGGACGCTGAGCCAATCAGATGTTTACGGTATAGGACGCTGAGCCAATCAGATGTTTACGGTATAGGACACTGAGCCAATCAGATGTTTACTGTATAGGACACTGAGCCAATCAGATGTTTACGGTATAGGATGCTGAGCCAATCAGATGTTTACTGTATAGGACACTGAGCCAATCAGAGGTTTACGGTATAGGACGCTGAGCCAATCAGATGTTTACGGTATAGAACGCTGAGCCGATCAGATGTTTACGGTATAGGACACTGAGCCAATCAGATGTTTACTGTATAGGAAGCTGAGCCAATCAGATGTTTACGGTATAGGACACTGAGCCAATCAGATGTTTACTGTATAACACTGAGCCAATCAGATGTTTACTGTATAGGACACTGAGCCAATCAGAGGTTTACGGTATAGGACACTGAGCCAATCAGATGTTTACGGTATAGGACGCTGAGCCAATCAGATGTTTACTGTATAGGAAGCTGAGCCAATCAGATGTTTACGGTATAGGACGCTGAGCCGATCAGATGTTTACGGTATAGGACACTGAGCCAATCAGATGTTTACTGTATAACACTGAGCCAATCAGAGGTTTACGGTATAGGACACTGAGCCAATCCGATGTTTACGGTATAGGACACTGAGCCAATCAGATGTTTACTGTATAGGAAGCTGAGCCAATCAGATGTTTACGGTATAGGACGCTGAGCCGATCAGATGTTTACGGTATAGGACACTGAGCCAATCAGATGTTTACTGTATAACACTGAGCCAATCAGAGGTTTACGGTATAGGACACTGAGCCAATCAGATGTTTACGGTATAGGACGCTGAGCCAATCAGATGTTTACGGTATAGAACGCTGAGCCGATCAGATGTTTACGGTATAGGACACTGAGCCAATCAGATGTTTACGGTATAGGACACTGAGCCAATCAGATGTTTACGGCATAGGACACTGAGCCAATCAGAGGTTTACTGTATAGGACACTGAGCCAATCAGATTATAGATAACAGGGCCTGACAGCCTCATGTCAGGACAGAGCAGGTTATAGTGGAATGTGTGGACAGGGGCTGCCTGGCCTTAGCTCAGACCTCCAAAGTGTCCCCCTGACAGTCTCTAGTTTTGACCCAAGTCCCTCTTTGTTCCTGAAGTGTCCCATTTCAGAGCCAAAATAGCCAGTTATTTTTGGTGAGCTGAGCCTAATGATCAGGATCACTAAAAAGAGTCCTGGCCTCACACGTCCACCTCTCTCCCCTGAGTCCTGGCTTCCTCCAGGTTGCTGCATACATCTCAGACAGCTCCCTCTGCTGGCTTGGGGATAATCCTGCGGTATTACACAGCTCTTTCTTCTGTTCTTCTAGCATCCTCAACATCTGCAACAGGGTGTGGTTCAAGGGGCTCACACGCCCCATTTCCTTGCAGGTGATACGGAGTTGTCTGGGTCTTTCTTATGTGGTGGAGCCGACATAATTCCTCGATGACTCTACCCTCAAAACAAGCACCAGTGCTCGAAAAGAAACTGAGCAGGACATCTGTATGGCAAAATGAAGTTCTTCCACAGGGCCTGTGCTGCTGACTCTGCTGTCTGATCCTGAGTAGGGACAGCTACGGCAAACTTTGTAAAGTGGTCCACGATTACCAACAAGTGCTCATATCCCCTTAGAGATTCCTCCACAGTCAGGTTATCCATCATCACAAGCTTGGATATTACCAACTGGGGCCTGTTGGTCCCTGGCCAAGCTACAGCTCTGGCAACTTTCACAAACGCCCATGGCTACCTTCTGGAGATTAGGATGGTAATAGAACCGTTGTAGCCACAAAACGTTTTAGATGGCCCTAAATGTTCCTTCTTCTCGTGCATCATCTCAACAATCCTTCTCACCTCATCAGTAGATATCACCACCTGCCAGGTGGGTCCGTTTTCTGTAGGAAGTTGGATTCTTCGGCAAAGAACTGTTTCTCGTATAGCCAGGCAGTCCCTCTGGTGCCACAGCTTCTTACCCTCATAGCTCAGGGCCTCTCGCTCCTCCTGTGTGGGTTGGTAGTTGTCCTGCAGCCATCCCTTTACTCTGGTGCTCTGTTGGTCCCGAATTTGACGTTACTGCCATTCTTCACTGGACCCTTCCACTGGACCAACCATCCCAAGCTCTGTCCCTTGGACTGCGATTTCTGGGGTCTCATCTTCCTCTCGGTCATCATCACTGGGTCCAGTCGGACCTTCCACAGGATTTTGGCACAGGACGTCTGCATTAGTATTCTCTCAGCCTGGCCTGTATTGAGGTTTAAAAATTAATTTGCTGAGGCAAGCCTTCCACCGGTGTTCCAGAGCCCCCAACTTGGCTGTCTTTCCGTTGAACCAAAGGATTGTTGACAGTTAGCAAAGTGTACTCTGCCCCAGTTACGATGTCAGCAAACTTCTCGGTCAATGCCCAGACCACAGTCAGCAGCTTTAATTTGAACAAGCTATAATTCTCAGGAATTTTTCTACTCGCGTGTGCAATCACCCATTCTTGTCCATCTTGCGCCTAGGTGAGCGCTGCACCCAAACCTCACAAGCTCCCATCTGTCTGTAAGACAAAGGGATTGGTAAAGTCAGCATTGGCCAGTATGGGGGCACTGGTCAACAACTTCTTCAATTCTCGGAAGGCATGGTCATCTTCCATATTTCAAAAGAGGGCTGTTCTTTGTCTCCAGAGGCGAACCCCCAGAAAGCAGGGCATACAAAGGTGCTGCCACCTAAGCAAAGTCCTTGATAAAACGTAGTAATTGCTTAACCCTGGGACAGACTGTAATTCGCTACCTTTGGTAGGCACTGGCCACTGTTACGTGGCTCGGACCTTCAAGTCCATGGGTAGGACCCTCTCTTTGGAAACTCTGTACTCAAGACTCTCCCTGAAAAGGTCACACTTGTGGGGTTTTAGCTTCAATCCATACTCTTCCAACTGGGTAAGGACTCTATCCAGTTGTTCCAGATGCCCCTCAAACATGGAAGAGAAGACGATAATGTCATCAAGATAAATAAGCAGGCACTCATGACTTAGCTCCCCCAGGCACAGCTGCATTAAACATGGCAGGGGATTATTCACTCCATAGGGCAATCTCAGAAATTCATACAATCCCATAGAAGTTATAAACGCTGTCTTCTCCCTGTCCTTTTTTGCAACTGGCACTTGCCAATACCCACCGGCCAGATCGAGGGTGGAGAAGTAGTGGGCCTGTGCCAGTGGTGCCAAGTACTCCTTGATTTGGGGAAGTGGCTAAATGGGATATTATTTTTCCATTTCTTATGGTGTAAACTTTGATAATCTAGGTAGCTATTACCGCCTACTTTCTTCGAAAATGTCTTGGTTTCTATACATCTTCCCTTGGAGAAAAGAACCAGGTCCAAGAATTCAATAGCCACAGTAGAATAATTGGCTGTAAAAGTGAGGTTGAAGGTGTTATTATTCAAATGTGCGGTAAAATTGACGGCATCTTCAATGTTCCCGTTCCAGATCAACAGTAGGTCGTCGATGTAACGTTTGTAGAATATCAGTTTATTGCGCCACGGGTGTCCGTTGTAGATATATAGATTTTCGAATAGTCCCATATATAAATTGACAAAACTTGGCGCGAAACGAGTGCCCATTGCGGTTCCCTTTCTCTATTTGTATATTTTGTTTTCAAACGTAAATATATTGTGATTTAGGATGAACTCATCTAATATAAGCTGGCCTTGTAAGTAGGGCAATGTCACGTCCTGTTGGAGGAAATGCTGTGTGGCATTTATTCCTGCTTTGTGAGGAATGTTAGAATACAAAGCTGAGACATCTAGTGTTGTCCAAATAGAAGATTCTTCCCATTCCACCTCTTTAAGGAGCGATATTAGGCTTGAGGAGTCCTTTAGATATGAGGGGAGGTTAATCACATATTTCTGTAGTAGAACATCTACGTAATGTGACAAGTTGCAGGTCAGAGAAGAGATGCCCGAGATGATTGGTCTTTCCGACGGATTATTGATAGATTGGTGTACCTTGGGTAGATGATAAAATAAAGCTAAATTTGGATGATCTACAGTGATATATTCTTTTTCTTTTTTTGACAGAAGAAATCCGTTATCATAGTGGTCCCTGATGGTTGCCGTAGGGCATAGATCGCTTCCAGGGTCAGGGCCCCGGGTAAGGGTAAAAAAGACACAGATTGATGTCCGGTGAGGTCCGGAACGTCTTGGGTACTGGTATTGTGAATGGTAATAAGGGAGTCTTCTGACAAAGTGGATTGATTATTGCCACTTGGTGCGTTAGGTGCAATTCATGGCTGAGATAGGTGGCAAGTTGGGATAGCGGTTGGTTGGAAGTGGAGGAACCGAAGATGATAGGTGGAAAATCGAGATGATCTGTGGAATGGTATCCTGCTTCCAAGAGAGATGACATTGTGGTATGATGGTTAGAAATGGACCATGGGGTAGGCGGTGATTTTAGGCAGTGATTTTGAGATTGAAGGTCTGGGGCCGATGGAATTGGTTTTGGGAATAGGAGGGGGAGGTGAGTGGATCCAAAGTAGGATTAGGTGATGTTGGCACTCCAAGGGTAGATCCATAGTATCTATTGTTGTGATGGACAGGTTTATTTTGGGGTTTCCTTCTATTGCTATTAAGGAAAAAATTCCTTTGGCAATGTTTTCTGGTGGTAATATTGCGATCATGCGGACGTGCTGATACCTGGGGTGTGTTTGGAGGGTGAGTATATGAGTGTGGGTCTCCAAGAGATTGGGTGGGTGTTGGGAGCAAATGGGGCATGGACCAAGTGGGGTCCCGTGGTGATAACTCGTGAGGCTGATTGGCAAACGTGTGTGGACTACTAGATCTATTTAGCCAAAATTCGATGTTGTTGGAATTCTGCGCAGGCGCGGTGAGGAAGCTGGCAGCCTGCGAGCGTCCTTCCCTCACCGCGCCTGCGCAGAATAGCGAACGGTGCGAGATTTCCCCAGGGCACGGGGCAGGCAGAAGGATGCGAACGATGCCTGGCCCTGTCAATCAACACTTGGAAGTCGCGACTTGAGGTGGGAGACGGGAGCCTCTAGGAGCAGGAGCAACGCTTTATAATTTACACATAAAGGTAAGAACTCTACAGTAACGGGGCACGGATAATCATTAGGATAGCAGAGTTAGGTGCACATCGCTAATGTCAGCCAGTTTAATACTGAAAATTCTAGTGACAGAAACCCTTTAAGCTTGCGGCGCTCACCACTGCTGCCTGCGCGTGCGTCTCACTATGGCCGACGACCCTCACTAGGTATAAATGTAGTGTTGCTGTGATGTGGAGCCCAGGCCTCTCTGTGTCCTGCAGGCTGCGCTGTGGCCGCAGAACCACTCTGGAACGTCTCCCTTCACAGCCACATTAACCAGTTCTCCGACCAGTTCTCCGACCAGTTCTCCGACCAGTTCTCCTACCAGTTCTCCGACCAGTTCTCCTACCAGTTCTCCGACCAGTTCTCCGACCAGTTCTCCTACCAGTTCTCCTACCAGTTCTCCGACCAGTTCTCCTACCAGTTCTCCGACCAGTTCTCCGACCAGTTCTCCGACCAGTTCTACCAGTTCTCCTACCAATTCTCCGAGCTGAATTGCAGGTGAATTAGTAGCAGAATTGAAAAATCTAGGTAAAAATAGCCGAAATAGAAAATTTCTCCCATTCAGCCCACTTAACAAATTGTATATATTGATCTAGATTTTGAAATTCTCCTGCCATTCACCTTTCAGGGTGGGTTCACACTAGAGTTATGGCTTTCGGTTATAACATGGTTAAAACTGAAAATAACGGAATCCATAAACGGAGGACGATCCGTTCTGCGGCCCATAGACGTATTATGATGCCTTTAAGAGGCATTCCGTTTGCTTTCTGTCATAATAGAAATCTATGGGAAACAAAACGGATCCGTCGGGGTCCCTGTCGACAGGACTTTTCCGTCTTGCATAACGAGACCCAGACGGATCGGTTGTGTTTTCCCATAGACTTCTATTAGGACAGAGTAAAATGGAAGGCCTCTTGCCTCTTAAAGGCTTCCGTTTGGCGTTCCAGTCGGCCATTCCGTTATATTCCGGCATAACGCGGAGGTGAGCCCACCCTGAGGAACAGATCGTTTCTGAATACTCAAGCAACAACGAGGAAGAAAGGGAAACTCTGGAAAGCTTCTCTTTTAGGTATTAGGTCAGTACAATAAAGAGCTACCCCTGCAGACCGCGATACTCTCGGACTTTGTTATCTTATTTATACAGTATATACAGATGTATATACAGATTTTGGTTTTGTCAGTAGTATGATCAAGTGGTGAAAATGATTAGTGCCCCCCCCCCCATTTTTGACTGTGGTATCTTATGTGCCCCCCCCCCCCCCTATATATTGTTCCTAGAGTCGCCACTGCGGGGTAGGAATGTCCCGCTTTCTGGCAGCTGTCTCTGCTCCATCATTCCTTCCCCCTGTCGGCTCTCCATATTACTGAGGGCACAATGTGGGCACATTACTGGGGGCACAATGTGGGCACATTACTGGGGGCACAATGTGGGCACATTACTGGGGGCACAATGTGGGCATATTACTGGGGGCACAATGTGGGCATATTACTGGGGGCACAATGTGGGCACATTACTGGGGGCACAATGTGAGCATATTACTGGGGGCACAATGAGGGCACATTACTGGGGGCACAATGTGAGCATATTACTGGGGGCACAATGTGAGCATATTACTGGGGGGCACAATACGGGCATATTACTGAGGGCACAATGAGAGCATATTACTGGGGGCACAATGTGGACATATTACTGGGGGCACAATGTGGGCATATTACTGGGGGCACAATGTGGACATATTACTGGGGGCACAATGTGGGCATATTACTGGGGGCACAATGTGGGCATATTACTGGGGGCACAATGTGGGCATATTAATGGGGGCACAATGTGGGCACATTACTGGGGGCACAATGTGGGCACATTACTGGGGGCACAATGTGGGCACATTACTGGGGGCACAATGTGGGCACATTACTGGGGGCACAATGTGAGCATATTACTGGGGGCACAATGTGGGCATATTACTGGGGGCACAATGTGGACATATTACTGGGGGCACAATACGGGCATATTACTGGGGGGCACAATACGGGCATATTACTGAGGGCACAATGAGAGCAAATTACTGGGGGCACAATGCAGGTATATTACTGGGGTCACAATGAGGGCATATTACTGGGGGCACAATGTGGGCATATTACTGGGGGCACAATGTGGGCATATTACTGGGGGCACAATACGGGCATATTACTGGGGGCACAATGTGGGCATATTACTGGGGGCACAATGTGGGCATATTACTGGGGGCACAATGTGGGCATATTACTGGGGGCACAATGTGGGCACATTACTGGGGGCACAATGTGGGCACATTACTGGGGGCACAATGTGGGCATATTACTGGGGGCACAATGTGGGCATATTACTGGGGGCACAATGTGGGCACATTACTGGGGGCACAATGTGAGCATATTACTGGGGGCACAATGTGGGCACATTACTGGGGGCACAATGTGAGCATATTACTGGGGGCACAATGTGAGCATATTACTGGGGGGCACAATACGGGCATATTACTGAGGGCACAATGAGAGCATATTACTGGGGGCACAATGTGGACATATTACTGGGGGCACAATGTGGGCATATTACTGGGGGCACAATGTGGACATATTACTGGGGGCACAATGTGGGCATATTACTGGGGGCACAATGTGGGCATATTACTGGGGGCACAATGTGGGCATATTACTGGGGGCACAATGTGGGCATATTACTGGGGGCACAATGTGGGCATATTACTGGGGGCACAATGTGGGCATATTACTGGGGGCACAATGTGGGCACATTACTGGGGGCACAATGTGGGCACATTACTGGGGGCACAATGTGGGCACATTACTGGGGGCACAATGTGGGCACATTACTGGGGGCACAATGTGAGCATATTACTGGGGGCACAATGTGGGCATATTACTGGGGGCACAATGTGGACATATTACTGGGGGCACAATACGGGCATATTACTGGGGGGCACAATACGGGCATATTACTGAGGGCACAATGAGAGCAAATTACTGGGGGCACAATGCAGGTATATTACTGGGGTCACAATGAGGGCATATTACTGGGGGCACAATGTGGGCATATTACTGGGGGCACAATGTGGGCATATTACTGGGGGCACAATATGGGCATATTACTGGGGGCACAATGTGGGCATATTACTGGGGGCACAATGTGGGCATATTACTGGGGGCACAATGTGGGCATATTACTGGGGTCACAATGTGGGCATATTACTGGGGGCACAATGTGGGCATATTACTTGGGTCACAATGTGGGCATATTACTGGGGGCACAATGTGGGCATATTACTGGGGGGCACAATGTGGGCAATTACTGGGGGGGCACAATATGGGCATATTACCGGGGGCACAATGTGAGCATATTACTGGGGTCACAATGTGGGCATATTACTGGGGGGCACAATAAGGGCATATTACTGGGGGGCACAATAAGGGCATATTACTGGGGGGGCACAATGTGGGCATATTACTGGGGGGCACAATACGGGCATATTACTGGGGGCACAATATGGGCATATTACTGGGGTCACAATGTGGGCATATTACTGGGGGGCACAATACGGGCATATTACTGGGGGGCACAATGTGGGCACATTACTGGGGGGGCACAATATGGGCATATTACTGGGGGCACAATGTGAGCACATTACTGGGGGGGGGGGCACAATATGGGCATATTACTGGGGGCACAATGTGAGCATATTACTGGGGGCACAATGTGGGCATATTACTGGGGGGGGCACAATATGGGCATATTACTGGGGGCACAATGTGAGCATATTACTGGGGCACAATGTGAGCATATTACTGGGGGCACAATGTGGGCATATTACTGGGGGGCACAATGTGGGCACATTACTGGGGGGGCACAATATGAGCATATTACTGGGGGCACAATGTGAGCATATTACTGGGGGCACAATGTGGGCATATTACTGGGGGCACAATGTGGGCACATTACTGGGGGGGCACAATACGGGCATATTACTGGGGGCACAATGTGGGCATATTACTGGGGGCACAATGTGGGCATAAATACTGTGCTGTGGCATGCAGGGGGAATAAATACTATGTGGGGGCATTAAGGGGACTGGGTGGGATTAGGTGTATAGTTATGTTTTGGGCGGAGTTAGAGGCGTGGCCTAGTGTAGAAAAAATTTGCTGTGTCCCTCTTTCTTCATTTACAAAGTTGGGAGGTATCCTGTCCTGTGTGATACAGAAACGGAGCTGTGTATCTGAGCCTATACAGTGATACATTGTGACCTGAAGCTCCTGTCTGCCCATACACTGCGCTTTACTATTCCATTATTTAAAAGAATATATATATAATAATAATAATTATATATATATATATATATATATATATATGTATACCAGTAACAAATATGGCGGATACTTGACTTCCGCTCTGCCCGGAAGTGTCTCTCTTGTGTGCTTTAAGAACTCTATGATTTTGACACGTTGCACGTCAGGAAACGTCACCCGGCTGGAGCACCCTGGGATGTGTAGTGCTCTTGGGTGACGTCATCTTTTGCTTTACCTGAGGAGAGGTTTGGGCCCGGACTACAAGTCCCGGCAGACAGTTCGCCCCGCTGGTAGCTATTGAAGCCGGCTCCTGTGAGCAGCAGTCTCCGAGAAGTCAGCATGTCCGGGAAGGTAAAGGTTCGGGCGGCCGCCAATGCGGACTCTATGGCCGGGGCCGTGTCTGTGAATGAGAGGATCCTGAGAGACTGCCATAACCTGTACACCGACCCGGAGAACGGTAAGGCGCTGCACCGAACCCTCTGCTGTGATAAAGCATCGTCCGCCCAGTGCTTCTGAGTCTGCACATCAGTGCCCCCCCAGTATGTGTGTGTGTCTGTCTGTCAGTGCCCCCCAAGTATGTGTGTATGTCTGTCAGTGCCCCCCCAGTATGTGTGTGTGTCTGTCAGTGCCCCCCCAGTATGTGTGTGTATATATCTGTCAGTGCCCCCCAGTATGTGTGTGTATATATCTGTCAGTGCCCCCCAGTATGTGTGTGTATATATCTGTCAGTGCCCCCCAGTATGTGTGTGTATATATCTGTCAGTGCCCCCCAGTATGTGTGTGTATATATCTGTCAGTGCCCCCCAGTATGTGTGTGTATGTCTGTCAGTGCCCCCCAGTATGTATGTATGTGTGTGTGTGTGTGTGTGTGTCTGTCAGTTGCCCCCCCCAGTATGTGTGTGTGTGTCTGTCAGTGCCCCCCAGTATGTGTGTATATATCTGTCAGTGCCCCCCCAGTATGTGTGTATATATGTCAGTGCCCCCCCAGTATGTGTGTGTGTGTCTGTCAGTGCCCCCCAGTATGTGTGTATATATCTGTCAGTGCCCCCCCAGTATGTGTGTGTGTGTCTGTCAGTGCCCCCCAGTATGTGTGTATATATCTGTCAGTGCCCCCCAGTATGTGTGTATATATCTGTCAGTGCCCCCAGTATGTGTGTGTATATCTGTCAGTGCCCCCCAGTATGTGTGTATATATCTGTCAGTGCCCCCCCAGTATGTGTGTGTATATATCTGTCAGTGCCCCCCCAGTATGTGTGTGTATATATCTGTCAGTGCCCCCCCAGTATGTGTGTATATATCTGTCAGTGCCCCCCTGTATGTGTGTATATATCTGTCTGTGCCCCCCCAGTATGTGTATATATCTGTCAGTGCCCCCCCAGTATGTGTGTGTGTGTCTGTCAGTGCCCCCCCAGTATGTGTGTATATATCTGTCAGTGCCCCCCAGTATGTGTGTATATATCTGTCAGTGCCCCCCAGTATGTGTGTATATATCTGTCAGTGCCCCCCAGTATGTGTGTATATATCTGTCAGTGCCCCCCAGTATGTGTGTATATATCTGTCAGTGCCCCCCAGTATGTGTGTATATATCTGTCAGTGCCCCCCAGTATGTGTGTATATATCTGTCAGTGCCCCCCAGTATGTGTGTATATATCTGTCAGTGCCCCCCCAGTATGTGTGTATATATCTGTCAGTGCCCCCCCAGTATGTGTGTATATATCTGTCAGTGCCCCCCCAGTATGTGTGTATATATCTCAGTGCCCCCCCAGTATGTGTGTATATATCTGTCAGTGCCCCCCCAGTATGTGTGTATATATCTGTCAGTGCCCCCCCAGTATGTGTGTATATATCTGTCAGTGCCCCCCCAGTATGTGTGTATATATCTGTCAGTGCCCCCCCAGTATGTGTGTATATATCTGTCAGTGCCCCCCCAGTATGTGTGTATATATCTGTCAGTGCCCCCCCAGTATGTGTGTATATATCTGTCAGTGCCCCCCCAGTATGTGTGTATATATCTGTCAGTGCCCCCCCAGTATGTGTGTATATATCTGTCAGTGCCCCCCCAGTATGTGTGTATATATCTGTCAGTGCCCCCCCAGTATGTGTGTAAATATCTGTCAGTGCCCCCCCAGTATGTGTGTATATATCTGTCAGTGCCCCCCCAGTATGTGTGTATATATCTGTCAGTGCCCCCCCAGTATGTGTGTATATATCTGTCAGTGCCCCCCCAGTATGTGTGTATATATCTGTCAGTGCCCCCCCAGTATGTGTGTATATATCTGTCAGTGCCCCCCCAGTATGTGTGTATATATCTGTCAGTGCCCCCCCAGTATGTGTGTATATATCTGTCAGTGCCCCCCCAGTATGTGTGTATATATCTGTCAGTGCCCCCCCAGTATGTGTGTATATATCTGTCAGTGCCCCCCCAGTATGTGTGTATATATCTGTCAGTGCCCCCCCAGTATGTGTGTGTATATATCTGTCAGTGCCCCCCCAGTATGTGTGTGTGTATATCTGTCAGTGCCCCCCCAGTATGTGTGTGTGTATATCTGTCAGTTGCCCCCCCCAGTATGTGTGTGTGTGTCTGTCAGTGCCCCCCACTATGTGTGTGTATGTCAGTGCCCCCCCAGTATGTGTGTGTGTATATCTGTCAGTGCCCCCCCAGTATGTGTGTATATATCTGTCAGTGCCCCCCCAGTATGTGTGTATATATCTGTCAGTGCCCCCCCAGTATGTGTGTATATATCTGTCAGTGCCCCCCCAGTATGTGTGTATATATCTGTCAGTGCCCCCCCAGTATGTGTGTGTGTATATCTGTCAGTGCCCCCCCAGTATGTGTGTATATATCTGTCAGTGCCCCCCCAGTATGTGTGTGTGTATATCTGTCAGTGCCCCCCCAGTATGTGTGTGTGTATATCTGTCAGTGCCCCCCCAGTATGTGTGTGTGTATATCTGTCAGTGCCCCCCCAGTATGTGTGTGTGTATATCTGTCAGTGCCCCCCCAGTATGTGTGTGTGTGTCTGTCAGTTGCCCCCCCCAGTATGTGTGTGTGTGTGTCTGTCAGTGCCCCCCAGTATGTGTGTGTCTGTCTGTCAGTGGCCCCCCAGTATGTGTGTGTGTGTGTCTGTCTGTCAGTGGCCCCCCAGTATGTGTGTGTGTGTGTCTGTCAGTGGCCCCCCAGTATGTGTGTGTGTGTCTGTCAGTGGCCCCCCAGTATGTGTGTGTGTGTGTGTGTGTGTGTGTGTGTCTGTCAGTGGCCCCCCAGTATGTGTGTGTGTCTCTATCAGTGGCCCCCCAGTATGTGTGTGTGTGTGTGTCTGTCAGTGGGCCCCCCCCCTCCCCCAATCCCTGTGTATATATCCCTGGCCCCCCAATCCCTGTGTATATATCCCTGGCCCCTCCCGGTTCGATACCCTTGTGACGTCATGTGCCTCCTCCGCAGGTCTCATCGCTCTCGCCTCTCACCTCGGCCTCACGTTCTTACCTCCGAGGAAGAAGATCACGGTGATGTTAATGGGGAACCACTCCGCCGGGAAGAGCAGCTTCATCAACTGGTGAGTACTGGGGTGACCCTGTCCTGACCCCAGAAATAACGGCTCCCTTAGCAGTGCCGGGGGGGCGGCTTTTCGCGTGCTGTCCCCCCATCCCCTGGCTGGCGCTCTGCAGGGCTGTCTTGGCCGCTCACGGTGTCCCTTCCTCTGCGCAGGTACATAGAGGAGCACATACAGCGCACCGGCGTCGCCATAGAAACTCAAGGCTTCGCATTCATTACAAGCGGCCGCAAGAGAGAGTCTCTGACGGTAAGCGGGGGAAGTCCGTACGATGGGGGTAGTGGGAGGTAATAATTGTAATGGGGGTCCGGATTATTGCACAGTTACAGGAGTGATGGCAGGGTAGATTGTGAGCTCTTGGGTCGGGGAGATACTTTGTGTCTCAGTCTCACGATGACTTCTTCTGCAGGGCGATGCCACCCTTCACCTGTACCCTCACTTCAAGCCGCTGCAGACCTTCCAAGGTAAGGCGAACCCCTTCCCCATACAGCAGGTCAGTCACCCCTGCCGGGAGAAGGGCGCCCCCTGGTGTCCGTCTTCTGAGCCCTGTCCTCGCTCCTCTAGGCGTGTCCGAATACCTGTGCACCGAGATCTCCACCTCACGACAGAAGAAGTTTAGTCTCGTGACCTTCGTGGACACCCCGGGGCTGGTGGATGGCGACATGAAGTATCCCTTTAATGTAAACGGGGCCCTCCTGTGGCTAGGTGAGTGTACTGCACATTCATCGGTGGAGGGAGCGCCAAGGCCTGTGATCTGACCGCTTCAGGGAGGTACGTGTCCTGTAATCCGGCATCAGTAGGACCTGTTGGGTCAGGTATTCTGGATTATCGAATGTCACCGCCGTGGTTATATGGTAGAGGTGACTTTTCATCAGAGGAACGACTACATAAAGTGGTCGCCCCCTCTGTCCGAAATAGCCGATAACCTAGAACAACAGCAGGAACATCCCAAAAATGTGATTTCCCCCTCCCTGACCTGTGGGACCCCCATCATTGCTGGTAACCCCATTAATGGGCTAGATTCTGAAATATTCCAGTTTACCCGACGTAGTTGGGGTTAGCCTCTCCCCCATGACCGGAGGGGGATCGGGGCTGATCACGGGCCGTGTCTTTCAGGGGAGCTCTGCGACCTGGTGCTGGTTTTCTTCGACCCGATGGGTCAGGCGCTGTGTAAACGCACCCTGGATATCGTGGAGAAGCTCAACGAAAGCCACGGAGACAAACTGCGCTTCTACCTGAGCAAAGCGGACGAGGCCGGAAGCGAGAGTGACCGCCAGGTGAGGAGGCGGAGCCGGTGACATCACGGCTTATACTCCAGTCACATCCCGAGCTGCTGCGTTCATAGGTCTGGTGTCTGCCATTCTGAAGCTTTCATCTGAGCTGCTGATACGCCATAATTCTCTACACTACATCTCCTGCAATGCATCAGCCGGACACTGAACCAGCAGAATTATAAATGCAGCTCTGGGTGTGACTTGTGTCTAAACATTGTGTTTTTTTTTAATTTTATTTTTTATTTTTTTGTCTTCAGAGAGTTCTGATGCAGATCGTCCAAGAGCTGTGTAAGAGGCCCGGGCTGAACAAGTGCGGGTTTGACATGCCGACCATCTACATCCAGAACCCCAATAAGGTAATATTACCCATAATGCCCATCCGTACAATACTGCCCTCTGGTGTCCGCTGTGGTTCATAGTCCGCCTCTTTGCAGCCGAGTCGTTGCGTCAATCAGATTGAAGATGTTTGTAAAGCTATTGAGAAAACAATCACCCAGACGTTGCAGACCACACTCAACTCTCTCGGGAGAGACTGCCAGAGACTGAGCGAGAGCATCGAGAGCAAACTAAAGGAGGATGAGTGAGTGCGGGGGGGGGGGGGGTCCATCCTGTAATCCGGCTGGTTGTATCTGGTGCTGAACTTCTCGTCCTCTCCCCCTCAGTGACACCGTGTGGAGTAACCGACGTGCCCGTGTCCGTGGCTGCCTCTTTGGGCTGACAGCCTGCCTGCTTCCGGTCTTCCTCTTCGCCTCCATATTGTTTGGTACCATCCCCCACAGCTTCTGGCTGAGTCTTCTCGGGTTGTCAGGGGTGGAGACCCTCGAGATCTACCTGGTGAGGATGACCCTAGACTCTGGTGTTGTGTTTTTTTTTTTTTTTTTTTTTTTTGCTTCCTCACCTTGATGTCTGCTTGCTGTCAGTGAACGGGAACATTCTTGTTTACAGAAGAGGCTGACACTGGAGTAAAGCACATCCTGTTCAGAGCTGGTATTTGGTACATTGTACTAGTGCAGGGATGCTCAACCTGCACCCCTCCAGCTGTTGTAAAACTGCAACTCCCACCATGCCCTTCTGTAGGCTGTCTGGGAATGATGGGAGTTGTAGTTTAGCAACAGCTGGAGGGCCGCAGGTTGAGCATGCCTGTCCTAGTGTAAAGGAATATCTTCTCCTCGACTGATACATTGCAACAAACTTTCTGGGCAGGAGAGATTTGTGTTGTGTTCATCTCGTGTGATTGTTGAGACTGAAGCATTGTACCAAACCCTCAGCCCTGAGAAATGTTAGGTCAGGATAGGATTTTAGCCTCTGCATGACACCAACAGCAAGCAGAGATATTGCTGAGGCAGCTGAAATCCAAAGTTGCAGAACTTTTCATGATACAGTCACTGGACGCTGTCCCTTTAAACCGTTGTACATAGATTTTTGTCTGTATGGGGCCACAGTATGAGCCAGGGGCCCCTCTGTGGACATGTTCTGCTGGTTTGTCTAACTGGTTTCTTCCCATTCTCGCCCCAGTCTCCCCTCCAGACCCTGTGGGCGATGGTCCCAGATGACTACGTGCTCTACACCTTCCTGGGGCTGCTGCTCCTCAGCCTGATCTTCCTGTTCGTGGCCCAGAGATGTTTCAGGTACCAGACATGTGACGCTGAGGGTTGTACTCCTAGGAAGCTGAGATACGTGCAGCTGTTTGAGTCTTCATGCAGAGTGATGGGAAGGGGATATGCGGAGGCTGCTAAGGCATCACTTCAGTGCCGACAGCCCCCGTATCTCAGCTTCCTGGACCCCAGTGCGTACTCTATGCTGTTTCCTGTTGTCTGACCTGCGTTTTCCTCCCCAGAACCCGTCAGACTCTTACCAAGAAAGAAAGACGCTATCTGATGGACCGCCGCTCCTATGTCACCGAGGTCGTGGAGCACAAGAGGGTAGGGCGCTCGTCCTGGTCATGGCTGCCGTGCAGCACGTGGCGCTGCTTCTCACCATTCTCCTTCTTGTCTCTGTAGAAGCAGCTGTACGAGGATTACCTGAAGCAGAGCGTGGGCGAACACGACATGATCTGAGGAGCCCCTGCTTTAACCCCTACCATGCCACAGGGGACAAACACAAAACACTATCAGCCGCAGTAGCCCCCACAATCCCTGCTCCGATCATGTTACCGGCACCGGCCACTGAGGAGTTTACAGCGTCGTCCTGAAGACAAAGCCTCTCACCAGCAATCACTATTGATCAGGACGTCTCTCCTTCCTCTTTCATTACAAATCACGGACGGGGATACGTTTTTTAATACTAACTGCACCCCTCCCACCCGCCATGTCTGGACCTGTCTGACTGCGTGACCGATTAGAGCAGGAAGTAAACCCCCGAGGATAGATTTACATCTGCGTCACCCATTGGTGTCCTGCAGGGGTCAGAACTCCCCAAAATGTACGAGGCTTTGCAGTGCCGGAAACTGCTCGATGTAATATGTATAATCCAGATGTAGCAGAGCTGAGTGTTATGAAGTATTTTCTGTAGTGTTACATAGGACTGCAGGTGACATCTACTACATTATCTATTCACTGTCCATATTCAGCTCTGCTACATCTGTGTACCGTATAGTTTGCTGTATCATGTGTCGATTTATACTCCCTTGATGCTTGGCTCCTGTAGACGGATCATGGTGCTCTTACATAAGCTGAGGAACGGCGCCCGACTCTGTTTTTTGCGCTTTGTTCGGTGCCTTTTTTTTTATTGTTACAAATGTGAACTGTGACTCTTACACTGCCAGTATCGAGCAGCAGGGGGCGCTCGCTCTGCACTCCATGTTACATCCCCTCCCCCCATCTGATCTCATCCATATTCTTCCAGTTTTGTACAAGAGAATAAATAAGTTATTTACATTGGTGGAGATTTCTTGAGCGGGGAGCGTATTTCCTGCAGCCGCTGGTGGGAGGCGAGGTCGCTGCCACCTAGAGGAATGGTCATCTGCCCCACAGGCCACCACCATCATCATCAGGACCTCCGCGGGTCTAGGTTTTGTCACTGCTCTTTACAGGTCCATACAAAGTCTCTGCAGTAGGGTCCATCCAGGGATCGGCGGTCCCTAAAAGGGGCTACGGAAGGTACTTGTGTGAATGTAGGGCGTCTTTCACACGAGCGATACGGATTGTGTCCGATCTGTTCAGGTAAAAGGTTTTGCAGCAAGTTCAGTCAGTTTTGTGCCATTGCGTTCAGTGTTCAGTTTTTTCCGTGCGGGTGCAATCAGTTTTTGATGCATTTTTCACGTGTGGAAAAAAAACTGAAGAATAACCATCTACATCTCCTAGCAACCATCAGTGAAAAACGCATTGTATCCGGATGCCTTCAGTTTTTCACTGAGGCCCCATTCACTTCTATGGAACCAGAACTGCGTGAAAAACTCAGACTATAAAACGTGCTGCGATTATTTATTTATTTTTTCCTAAACGCATAAATGATGCGAGAAATGAAATGAATGGATCAGGATTTAGTCCGGGTGCTGTGTGTTTGCTTCATGCTCCTAGACGGAAAACTCACAGGTGTGAAGGAGGCCTAAGTGTTCTCTGTTGATGCTGCTTTCTTCTAAGATTTATTTATTTTTTATTGGTATGGTGTTACTGGTATTTTATGTTTTTCCCCAAATGTCCAGTAGAGATTCTCAGGAAAGATCCTGATGTAAAGGCGCCTAATGTGTAGACGATGTTGGGTCACCTTGCCGGGTGGCGCAGAGTTTAGAGAATGCAAGTCACCTAGAAGCTATTTCAGTTCTGGGGCTATGTTTTCATGAATGAAGACCCTTGTCCAAGCCTTCATGTCTGAAACCGAGGAGCATGTCCAAAGGACCAAGAGCTAAGACTGAAGACATGTATCGGTGTGGAAATGGATTCAGAGGAGGAATACCTGACCCTTTACGAGGTGCAGTCTTCATACTCTGAGGAGCCAGGAACTAAAGTGCCCTAAATAGTCCACTGCTCTTCAGATTAGACGTGGACACCCAAGCACAGATGGTGGAACCCGGACGAGGCTACAGCAGTCTGTAAAATGTTGAAGTTGTTTTAATTTGATGGAGAACAAGTAGGCATTAGGCAACCAATCTCTTGGTGGATATGACCGACATACAGGAATGCTTAAAGCAGGCATGCTCACCCTGCGGTCCTCCAGCTGTTGTAAAACTACAACTCCCACCATGCCCTGCTGTAGGCTGTTCGGGCATGCTGGAAGTTCTAGTTTTGCAACAGCTGGAGGGCTGCAGGTTGAGCATGCCTGGCTTAAAGGGTCTGATGGGTCGAAGTGAAATTCAGGAGAAGCCATGGAAGTCTCCAAGCCCCAGTGCTCCTGGCTGTATAAAACAGAAGAGGTTCTGCGTTTTTTGGCCATGATTATTCTATGTTGGGCTTGTTGCTAAATCTACAGCAGGTAGACGGGCAGTCGGCAGAGTCCTCAGGTTGCAGTACTGTAGCCACAAAACCCCTCTGCTCTGAGAAATCCAAGCCCTTAAAACTTTTTGGTCAACAAGTGATAGATCTAATGATAGAAAGAAATGGAAATCTTAACCTTCATCAGAGATATTCCAGATCCTTAGATCCTGTGTATCGGAGCTGATGTAGAATTATCTCCTGTTTTTTTTGGGGGGGGGGGAGGGTTCTCCCCTTATTGGCAGTCTATGATTTAGGAAGCCTGGATCCTGACTATTATTCATCAGGAGTATTGCTTCGAGCTTTCTGGATTTCCAGTGGGCCAATTTATGAGGACCCCTGTCCAGAGTTTGGTATCTAAAGCATAAGATCTTCTAGAAGAAAGAGAAATTCTCTCTTGGACTCAGAGTCAGGAAAGGAGAAGCGTCCTAAAATATTTCTAGTTCCCAAAACCAGGCGCCTCATCCTCAACCTAAAATAAAGGAATTTTGGATGGAGACTAGAAGATTGAAAGCGAGTCCAATGGAGTAAAGTGGATACCATAAGATCAGTCACCAGCATTCTTCAAGAGCAGGATGGAATACCATCTCTAATGTCTGTCCTTCAGGAAGTTTCTGAGGGTTATCAAGATGTGTCATGTCCTGTCTGTCTGCTTTACTGCAGCTCTGTGAATTTTCACCATTGATTCTAATGGTCGCAGCCTGTGGTGTAGCTAAAGGCTCAGGGGCCCCAGTGCAAAATATCAGAATTGGCCCCCCTTCCCTCAGTGGGGGAATCTGTGATGGTTTTATTATTGTTGTATGTGATGTTTCCTATGTGCAGCAACAGAAGAGGAATTTGCGGGAATGGTTAGCAGCAGGAATAGAGCTAACCCCCCCCCCCCTTTGCTAGTGCTTTCTGCCAGGAGGGGGAGTTCTAGAGTAGACTGAGAGGAGGAAGGAAGCGCATGCTGGAGCTCCTTCTCCAAAAGCCTGGAATCCTATTCTCCTGTGAGACCCTCACTTCAGCGCATTATCTCGTCACCATTGCCACCAATAAAAACCATCACTTTCAGTTTTTTCCCCCCTCGGTTTCTTCATAAGGGGTCATTCAGATGAGCGCGTGTGCACCATACTGCGGACTGCAAATAGCGGGTTCACAAAACTCGGGAACTGGTGGCTCTGTGTAAGATGCAGCAAAATGTAGGACATGTCTTATCTTTTGCGCTGCAGAGGCACAAACCTAAAAGCCCACGGAAGTGCTTCGTAGAGCTTCCGATCTGTGCCTCCTCTCCACAAAAGATGGGTGAAGACCTATCTTTGATCGTATCGTCCAGATCATGGACCCATCCAAGTCCAAACCTGCAAACGGACTGCACACTGCCGGTGCCCATATATTGCGGACCTGCCATTTACATCCATACATGTCATCCCATGAAGGTTTTATGCGTCTTCTGGCAATTTCAAAAGTATGGCGATAATTCCAGGACATGAGGGAATCTGGACAGGGTCATAGAAGGGCATCAACACAGCGTCAAGACTGATATCGGCTTTGTGCAAGTAGCAAGAGGTAGACCACCAGTCTGCATGTCTACCAGATACAGACCTCATGAGGGTCCAGCCTCCTGTAGTGTCTGGAGATGTTGCGCCATCTTCATGGGAGGCCCACGTGGATGAACAGACAGAAGCTCCTGCGACCTCCGTTCCATTGGAGGCAGATAGCCGGAGCCCTGCCGACCTAGCCAGGCATCTGGAGGCTCCCCGCACCGCAGAACAGGTGACTGAGGAGGCGATTCTGACATGTAGCAGCCACCGCCATGCGGCCCATGGCTGGCAACGCGGGAAACCGCCATTACCACCGCAGCATCAAGTGAGTGGGGAGATGGGGAATGGGAGAACTCTCCTATATATGATCGTCATCCTTCCAACACCCATAATCTTCCTTGCCTCCCCCTCGGGCACTCGTGACACACATTGCTACGCAGCCCGACATGGGGACTTCCACCCTTACAGAACTGAGCGACCTTCATACACGTATTACTTCTATTCCTACTAAAGATGACATGGAGGCATACATCTCCAGACTGGAAATGGTCTATAAGGCGGAGGTCAATATTATAAAAAACGAGCTGCTCTCTCTGGGGACGAAGGTGTCGTCAGTGGAGCAATCTATGGCTGCAGTGGCCACGAAACAAGACGCACAGGAATCCTTTTTAGCGTCTCACACTTTTCAACTTCATTACCTTTCAGATATGTTGGTTGACGCAGAAAACAGAGGAAGGTGAAATAATATCAGGGTGCGGGGCCTTTCTGAAACGGTGGCGCCTGGAGACTTAGACAATACTTTGCGCTGTATCGTTCATGATCTCTTAGGGGTCCCTCGGGACACACCTTTGGAGCTGGACAGAGCTCACCGTGCATTGGGGCCTAGGCCGGCTGATTCTGACAGGGTTAGAGATGTTATTTGTCGAGTACACCATTATCAACAGAAGGAAGCCATCATGAAAAAGGCTAGGGAGGCCGGTCAGGTGCAATACATGGGCTCCCCCATACACCTTCTTTCTGATCTTTCACGCTTCACTTTATTGAAACGAAAGGCCCTGCGCCCCCGGCTGTCCCTTCTGCAACAGCGCAAAATTGCCTGGAGATTTCCCTTCCGTCTGCAGGTTCGCTTAGATGGACGGCTTGTGTTCCTTCATCGCCCCAGAGATTTACCATCCTTCTCTGCGGCACTGGATCTTGCACTAGTGGAGATTTCTGACTTGCCCTCCGTACCGGATGGCATCATGATGGAGGCAGCACCAATGCCTCAGAGGGAATCCAGACCACCTCGCCGAAAGGTTCGACGTACCACCAGAAGCCAGGTCCTGTTGGTTTAGACCTCCACAGAGTGAGGACATCTGTGAGCCTAGCCTAATATGTCCAGATTAGGACATTTTTGAGAATCGCTCAATATGCCCTGATTTGAAGCTGTCATAAGCTCAGAAAGTAATACTTATTGGAGGCACTTTGTCTTGACCTGTTTGAAATAATGTTTCCCGGTAGTCACAGCTCACGGCCTGTTTACCTGGCCCTCTCGTATTGACCTGTCCTTTGGGGTCTGACGTCTTCTGTTGGGGGGGTTGGGACCAATTGTCCGATTTCGCGGAGAGACAGGTGATAGTCGGCCGAGATTTTAATTGCACACTAGATCCACTCTTGGACTCCACTACTGGTCGGAGCGCTGCCCCCCGCCAGCCACTGAGATTCTTACTTTCTCACCACCACTCCCTACAGATGGTAGAGGTCTGGCGGATCCTTCATCCACAAGGTAAAGATTACACATTTTTCGACCCCCCCCCCCCCCCCCACAAGTCCTACAGTCGTTTCGACCTTTTTCTCGTCAGGCACCGCACTTTAGCGTTGAGACCTCAGGCCTCTATTGGAGATATGTTGTTTTCTGATCATGCTCCAATCTATTTTTCAGTAGAGTTAGGGTTAGGGTTAGAGTTACCCGATGCTGCTCCTAGGCCATGGAATTGGAGGTTAAATGATAACTTTAAAGACGTGGTTTGTGTGGCCGACGTTCAGGACACAGTAGGTGATTATTTACAGATACACGCCATTGACAATACTTCCCTACCAACACAGTGGGAGACACTTAAATGTGTCCTTCAGGGGACTTTTATTAAACCTGGCACACGACTGAAAAGAGAGAGGGCTCATAAAATCCCCAAACTCCTTACCCAGGCCCATAATCTGGAAAACGAACACTCCCCCTACTGTATATGTTGAATTGCTTAAAGTTAGGGATTCCATTAAAGCATTGGTAGACCAGCAGTATAAAAGGTATCGGGATCGGGGGAGACGCTTTTTCTATGAATACTCCAATAAATGTGGAAGGCCGCTCGCCCGTCTTTTGCATCCCACATCGTCACAAACCTTTATTTCTCATATCAAGAAACCTAATGGTGCTATTACCCACAACCCTATAGAGATTGTGGAGGTGTTTCATTCCTATTATTCCCAGCTTTATAACATCAAAGGCCAATTTTCTGATATGGCGTCTCCTTCCCTTGGTGCCCGTATAGACGAATACATCTCGGAGACGGCACTACCTACAATATCTGTCCAGGACAAGGATGTTTTGGATAGTGATTTCTCTGACGCAGATGTGAGGGCCATTATTAAGAGCCCTGGCCCTGATGGCTTCACACCTGCCTTTTACAAATGCTTTGGTGACATTATATCCCCTTTTCTGACCAGGGTTTTTAATAGTATTGTCCCAGAGTCCCCATTCACTACACAGTCCCTGCAGGCAGATATTAGCGTACTACCCAAACCTGGCAAGGATTCTTCCCTGTCCTAAACTATCGACCTATCTCGCTAATCAATATTGACATTAAACTATACTCTAAGATTCTTGCAGATAGGTTGGCCCCTTTACTTCCACATATTATCCACTCGGACCAGGTGGGCTTTGTGCGTGGGAGAGAAGCGCGGGACAATACGATTAAAACCTTACTGGTTACAAATGCAGCGCGGTCCAATGCCTCTCCCTTATGTCTGTTGTCAGTAGATGCCGAAAAGGCGTTTGACCGGGTTCACTGGACTTTTTTAGATTCTACCCTGAGACAAATTGGGTTGGGGCCTAGGTTCTTAGACAGGATCTGCGCCTTATATTCTCACCCTACGGCCAAAATGCGGGTAAACGGGCTCTTATCCCCTTCCATATTGATTTGGAATGGCACCAGGAAAGGGTGTCCATTGTCCCCTCTGCTGTGTGTCCTAGTGATGGAACACCTGTCCAACGCTCTCCTACATAGCCCATCGGTACATGGTTTCACGATTATGGGTTCTCAGTATAAAACGGCATTATACGCAGATGATCTCCTGCTATAAGTCACTCAACCCCACATATCTCTCACCTCGATACTAAGTGAATTTGAACGATTCAGCCATTTGAGTAACTTCAAAGTTAGTTATACAAAGTCTGAAATTCTCAATATGTCCATCGCTCAGACTGATTTTGCTAGACTTCTTGCCTCATTCCCGTTTAGGCACCAATCATCTTCAATTAAATATTTGGGGATACATTTATCTAATGTTATTTAATTAGAATTATCTTCCCTTACTGGAAATTACATTGAGAGACCTTGCTGCCTTTAACAAAAAGGGCTTGTCTTGGTTCGGTCGAGTAAATGTCCTAAAAATGGACGTCCTACCCAAATTCCTTTATATCTTCCCGACCGTCCCCCTAACTCCACCCTCTTCTTTTTTTCAAAGATTGAAAACAGCAATTATCCGATTTGTGTGGGGCCACCTCAGCCCACGGATAGTCTTTTCTACCTTATCTGCCTTCCTGATTTCAAACTATATCATATGGCGGCGTCCCTCTTTAGGTTATTAGATTGTTTTGAGGCTCCGTGATATTGCCAATTGGTAGGGTTGGAACCCCAAACCCGACCACACTTAGATAAACTGAATGCCTTGCTGCGACAGACTCTTAAATTGTGAGACTCTGTTCCAGAAGACTCAGTCCACTTACTCTGATTTTCCATAACCCGGCCTTCCTCGCCAGTGTTGGTAGAGACTCTCTCCTTGGCATGCAGGCTGCAGATGATCCCCGTTTCCACCATCTCCTCTCAGGGGCTCCACTGCCTTCTTTTTCTGAGATAACTATGAACATCCTAATACACGGATTTCATGGCTGGGGTATGAACAGCTGAAGTCCTATGTCTCTTCCAGGGGGGAGCGGAGCTCTTTTGGGACCTCTTTATCTGAGACCGAGAAATTGTTCTTACTATCCTCTCCGCCGTCACGTATGGTCTCTCTGCTTTATCAGAACTTACTTTCTGACTCTTATAAAGATTTCCTACATTCTACCTCGGTGTGGAGGCAGGAATTGGGAACTGACAGAGCGCCAGACCAGCAGAAAGCTTTTATATTTTCTCACAAGCTCTCTATGGCCTGTTCTGCCCAGGAAAAAAACTATAAGATTCTGCCACGTTGGTACAGGTATCCGGTTAGACTACACAGGATCTTCCCCTCTGTCTCTGAGACATGCCGGAGATGTGGTAAGGAGAGAGGTACAATGCTGCATATATGGTGGGGCTGCGACTTGGTTAAACCCTTCTGGGACAAGGTTTTTGAAGTATATCCCAGCATCTCACAGAAAACAGATAGCAATTCTCCAATTCTCCCCAGGTGGCGTCCTCTCCATTCTGCCTGGCTCTATCGCGTCTGAAAAGAAAAGCTTGCTGAGATTTTGCTGCATCTCCGCAGTCAGATCGGTAATACCTCGACACGGGCGCACGACACACGTCCCTACTATGATGGAATGGTTCCAGATAATGTTGTATATTGCTAGGATGGAAGAGATTTCTTCAGAAGCGCTTGATGAGTCCTCCAAATATAAGGTTTGGTCGAAATGGGTCAACTTCCAGGAATCCCCGGACTTTCACTCCTTACTTACTGCTTGAGTGCAGTGGTTCATCATGGGCAGACTCTAGCCCTAGAGAGCTACCCCGGCTGAGAATGATGTAGCCTCCCCAATTCCCTCCCCCCCCCCCCCCTTCTTTCTCTCTCTCCCTCTTTCTTCGTCCTCTCTCTGTTTCCCGATCTGTCTGTTTCTCGCTTCTTTTACTTTTTTTTTCTCTTCCTCTCTTTTCAATTTATCTAGTAATGTATATGTTATGCAGCATATGTTGGTGACTATGAACAGTTGATCTTTCCTACTGTACGCCCTATGTAATACACACCTGCATTTGTATGCTTGAATTACTAATACCTCTTCTGAGGATTACTTTATTGTTCAATAAAAAGTTTTAAACATAAGGTAGTTTTTGGACAATCGGGTTGACACCTCTGGCGGTGTCCAGGAAGGCTAGCCCCGGCAGATCTCCTTCCGCCTGAGCAACCTGTTCCTCTATCAAGTCACTGAGTTCCCTGAGCTTCTGGTGACCCCTGCTCACTATTCTGGGAAAATTATCAATTCTCTTATATAAAGCATTTTCCGCGTGCCGCACGCTGTGTGTGATATGCGCGTCGGGCATGCATGCATCTGGCGCAGTGGCGTAAGTAGAATTCTATGGGCCACAGGGCAAACTTTGAATTTGGGCCCCCCGTGGCAATAATAACCATGAGCACCACCGTGCCCCTCATGTGGCTGACAAGGCACGGCGGTGCTCATGGTTATTATTGCCAAAGTTTTGTCAGTCGCCCCCTTTCTCACTATATTTCATTTTGCCCCTCTCTGTATATATTTCATTTTCATTTCCCCCCCTCATTATTTGCTGCCCCTGCCCTCATATGGCCGGCGTGGGCCCCCCTTTCTGAATTCAGACATTAGTGGCGGTTATTATAATATGATATTAGGGCAGGGGCAGCAAATAATAAGGGGGCAAAATGAAAAGGAAATATATAGAGAATGGGGGCTAAATGAAATATAGGTAGAGAGGGGCCACTGACAAAACTTTGGCATAATAACCCAGTTTCTCAGAGGCCCCTCTCTACCTATATTTCATTTAGCCCCCATTCTCTATATATTTCAGTTTTTGCCCCTCATTATTTGCTGTCCCTGCCCTCATATGGCCGGTGCGGGCTCCCCCCTTTCTGAATTCAGACATTAGTACCACTGATCATCATCTGCCCCCCCCCCCCCCTGTACTTGCAGGCTGTGGCGGACTTCAGTTCGGTGCGCAATCCCGCGGCTCTGCCTGCGGCGCGCTGCCGTGTCATTCCAGCAGTGATCCCGTGAGACCCGCCGCAGGAGGTCACGGGTCTCGTGGGATTATGACAGGTTATAAAGCGCAGCGCAGGCGCACATTAAACTATAATGAGGGCCCGTCCGCCGCACTAAAAAAAAAGCAATTGTGGGGCAGCGGGCCCTCCCCCCTGCCCGCCCCTGTCCTGACGTCTCCCCTCCTCTGTATTGCCGCAGCCCGGCAAAAAATCTTCCAGGGCCCGGTCCTGGGCTGCGGACCGGTGGTTGGGGACCGCTGGTTTAAGGTACTTTCACACTAACGTTTAAGTTTTCCGGGATTGAGATCCGTCATAGGGGCTTAATACCGGAAAAAAACGCTTCAGTTTTGTCCCCATTCATTGTCAATGGTGACAAAACTAAACAGAACGGAATGCTTTAAACACTTTAAACTCTGCTGCATACACGGCTCAACTACACAGACATCCAGCTCTGCTGCATACACTGCTCAACTACACAGACATACAGCCCTGCTGCAAACACTGCTCAACTACACAGACATACAGCTCTGCTCCATACACTGCTCAACTACACAGACATACAGCTCTGCTGCATACACTGCTCAACTACACAGACATACAGCTCTGCTGCATACACTGCTCAACTACACAGACATACAGCTCTGCTGCATACACTGCTCAACTACACAGACATACAGCTCTGCTCCATACACTGCTCAACTACACAGACATACAGCTCTGCTGCATACACTGCTCAACTACACAGACATACAGCTCTGCTGCATACACTGCTCAACTACACAGACATAAAGCTCTGCTGCATACACTGCTCAACTACACAGACAAAGCTCTGCTGCATACACTGCTCAACTACAGACATACAGCTCTGCTACATACACTGCTCAACTACACAGACATACAGCTCTGCTCCATACACTGCTCAACTACACAGACATAAAGCTCTGCTGCATACACTGCTCAGCTACACAGACATACAGCTCTGCTGCATACACTGCTCAACTACACAGACATACAGCTCTGCTGCATACACTGCTCAATTACACAGACATACAGCTCTGCTCCATACACTGCTCAACTACACAGACATACAGCTCTGCTGCATACACTGCTCAACTACACAGACATACAGCTCTGCTGCATACACTGCTCAATTACACAGACATACAGCTCTGCTCCATACACTGCTCAACTACACAGACATACAGCTCTGCTGCATACACTGCTCAACTACACAGACATAAAGCTCTGCTGCATACACTGCTCAGCTACACAGACATACAGCTCTGCTGCATACACTGCTCAACTACACAGACATACAGCTCTGCTGCATACACTGCTCAGCTACACAGACATACAGCTCTGCTGCATACACTGCTCAATTACACAGACATACAGCTCTGCTCCATACACTGCTCAGCTACACAGACACACAGCTCTGCTGCATACACTGCTCAGCTACACAGACATACAGCTCTGCTGCATACACTGCTCAGATACACAGACATACAGCTCTGCTACATACACTGCTCAACTACACAGACATACAGCTCTGCTGCGTACACTGCTCAACTACACAGACATAAAACTCTGCTGCATACACTGCTCAACTACGCAGACATACAGCTCTGCTCCATACACTGCTCAGCTACACAGACATACAGCTCTGCTACATACACTGCTCAGCTACACAGACATACAGCTCTGCTCCATACACTGCTCAACTACACAGACATACAGCTCTGCTGCATACACTGCTCAACTACGCAGACATACAGCTCTGCTGCATACACTGCTCAACTACGCAGACATACAGCTCTGCTGCATACACTGCTCAGCTACACAGACATACAGCTCTGCTGCATACACTGCTCAGATACAGACATACAGCTCTGCTACATACACTGCTCAGCTACACAGACATACAGCTCTGCTACATACAGTGCTCATCTACACATACATACGGCTCTGCTGCATACACTGCTCAACTACACAAACATACAGCTCTGCTGTATACACTTCTCAACTACACAGACAAACAGCTCTGCTGCATACACTGCTCAGCTACACAGACATACAGCTCTGCTGCATACACTGCTCAGCTACACAGACACACAGCTCTGCTACATACAGTAAGTAACAGCAGGTATAGTGTATTCCTAAAACTTTTCCGCAGGACGACAAACAGAAAAACGAAAAATGAAAATGAGAAGCACAAAATAAAACCCTCCAGGGAAGAAAAGCGTCAGTTACACTGAGAGGCGCCAGGAACCTCGTGCCTCCAGGACGTGAGGCGGTCGCTGAGCGGCTGCTCTACAATAGTTCAGCGACACAGAGAGGGAAGTATTAGAAAGCCGCACCCCGAGCCACATACTCCGCCATATAATGCTGCTAGCAACAGAACAGAATGTGCATGAAAACCGTACAGTATTAATCACTAGACATGGCGAAGTGCGGCCGACAGTAACGTAGCGCGGGCGCCATCCGACATGCTGCGCCGCAGGGAAGGCGACCATTACAAGGGATAGTTAGAAAAGTGCTGAGTCCAGGCGGCGAGCACAACAATGGGAGCTCTATAGGCGGCACAATACGGAGCGCGCGGTATGTTCTCACACTAACAATGTATAGAGTTGGGACCAAGACACCTCGTCGTGAAGACGTCGCCTTAAACTGAGCGCGTGCGACCAGCTCAGCGCGACCGCTCAAAAATAAGGAAAAGAACAGCAGGTGGCGCTGTACAGATCCAGTGTATTGCAGAACTCACTACCTGCGGTTATAACAGACATGATGGCGGAGGAGACCACTGACACCCAGATGACAGGACCGACAACTCTGATGGACAGAAGTAGTCAGACATTTATTCCATAAAAAGGGAAAAAACACAACAAATGCCGCGTATAGTGCGGAAAGAAGCGCCACATTGTCACATCTCTACAGAAATAGGAAAAGCTGATTAATAATTATATGTTCCCCAAATGTGTCCCAGAAACATAAAGAAGCCCCTACAGCGACCTCAGTGGAGGACGGGGAAGGGTTAATGATGCCCCCATGAGGTACGTGCACTCGGCGGTGTATCTCCGCTCCAGGATCCACACCTGTTACCTGCAGATCCTGACACGGATTTCCCCAGATCTCCCCCTCTGCATTGTAAAAGGGAGAAATCCGCACGGACAATCCACCGGCCGCAGATCTCCGGATCCGCTCCGCAGGTCACTCCTGACGCAGGAAACTTCCGCTCCGTGTAGATGAGATACTGGGAATCCCATCTGCTTAGGCGGTATTATTTCACTCTGGAAAACCAGCAGGTAATACGCACCGTGCGCTTGTACCCGAAGGCCATCTGCGCACGCTGCGGAATACGCTCAGTCTTTCCACGCGAATTCCCATGTGGAAAAACCGTAACGAATTACAGCAGCAGCAAAGTGTATGAGATTACCCCGATCACGTACACTTCGCCGATTATTTCCGTGTGGATTCCCAGATCTGCGGCCCGTCAGTTATGTTTGTGGTTTTAGCTGCGGATTTCACCCTTTTCAGTGGAAAACCGCATCTTATCCGCACCAAAAACCGTAACCACACATTGCAGGTATTGGTGCGGATACGCTGCGGGTCTGATGTGCGTTCACCCGAACTCGTGTGCAGACGACGTAACTTTCCATTTGTCTCAAGCATCGATTCTGGATCTGATCTCCAAGGAATATAAAATAATCGTACAGTAAACCCCCCCATAGAGCCGCCATATACATTGTGTGATCGGAGGCTCCGCCCATACAGCGCTATATAGTGACTTATAGGCGGAGATTATAACGGGACGTGGACGCATCGGCCTCAGCTTATTATTCTAACAGAGGCTCTACGGCACAAATGGAAGACAACATGTAGGGGTTGAGAGAAGGAGGCGGTGAAGGTGTGTAAGTGACTGATGGGGTCACACAGCTGATAGAAGTACAGACGCCCGGCCTCATAGTCTAAGAAGACCCCAAGTCTAGGACATATTGTATCTACACTGAGGGGGGATCCGACTGAGCGGTGATACACTGCACATCCTGCACCAAACATATACAAACACCAAGAATTATCATTACATCCAATACCAGACCGCCATCCTTTCCTTTCTATACTGGGATAGGACAGTCCGATGTTACATTCTCCTTTCAGGTCCCACTCTACCTCCCAGTAATGTCTTCCTGAGGAGAGGCCACATCTGCTTAACACCTGGGCACAATACAGGAATCTTCCCGGTGATTCTGGTCTGTCCTGTTCTTCTTCTGTTCTTGTTGCTGTTTTCAGATCTTCTGATATCTTCACAGATCTATGAGCAGTGTCCTCATCCAGCAATATGTCTGGAACATGGAGCCCGAGCTCTGATGTGACATTGGTGACAATATCCCTCATAGATCGGTGTAAGGTCAGTGAGATCAGAACCTCATCCAGATCATCCTCAGACCTGCCCTCTCCACCATCTCCCCCTGTGTCCTCATCATCTCCATGACCACATACTGTAATGTCACTTTCTTGTAGGAGTCTTATTGGGTCGGTGACATGACACATCTCCTCCACGTGACGCATCTTCCTGGACAGCTCGTCCTCCTCCATTTCCAGCTTCTTGATCAGATCAGATATCGGGGACACAATCTTCTCCTCCTGCCTGGAGATCTCGCTCAGCGCTTTCTTTTCTGCCATTTCCAGTTGCTCCTTAATGTCCATAAATAACTTCCTGACGTTCTTCCTCTTATCAGAGGCTTTCTCCTGGATATTCCTCTGACGATCCTGCAGATTCTGAAGTTTCGTATGAATTTTTGCTTTTTGTGGGTTTAGTTCCTCAAGATATTTCCTCAGTTGCTTCTTCTTCTTCTCAGACGCCTCATCTAGAAGTTCCACCTGGTGTCCCCTGTGCTCGCCGACCAGACAGCAGGACACACACAGACAAACGGTGTCCTGCGGGCAGTAATACTCCAGAACCTTTTTGTGGAGGGAACATTTTTTGATGCCCAAGGATCTGGTGGGTTCTGTTAATATATGATCCACTGACTTGTTATGGGCTCCGAGATGTTCATGGCACATGGAGGTCTCACACTGCAGACATGTCCTCACAGCCGGTACAGGAGACTTAGTACAGTAAGTACAGAAGATCCCGGTCTCCTCCATATCAGGCCGAGCAGATAAGAAACGCTCCACTATGTTCCCCAGCTTCCTGTTCTTCTCCAGGGCCGGACGCCCCGGATATTCTGCTCTGCAGTCAGGACAGGAATACACTCCAGCTGCCTCCTGCGCATCCAGCGCACTCACAATACATGAGCGGCAGAAGTTGTGTCCACATCTCAGGGATACGGGATCTGTATAGAGGCTCAGGCAGATGGAGCAGTCCAGCTCGGCCCTCAGGTCAGCAGACGCCATTGTGGTACGAGGAGCAGGAACCGAAAGTGGAAAAGTCTCTTCTCATAAGAGGGCGGAGAGCTCCTGTAGAGGAATTAACCCCTGCAGCTCAGAGATTGTGTTTACTGCTGATTCATACTGAGGAAGACAATGATGAGTGATCACTGACGGGATCTGGTGCGGACCTGGTGGAGTAGTTGTAGTGATTCCTCCTGTCCATAGAGAGATTCCTCCTCCAGAACCAGTAAGGAGAAGAGGAGAAATCACCTACAAAACTGCAGTACAATAAAGTTCTGTCCGTACAAAGATTAGGGGATGAAATGTCGCCTATGTCCTTGCAGGTTACTAGACGCTCCCTGAGTCCAGGGGGGCAGCACATGGATGAGGAGCGTTTTCTTTATAATATCATCTAGCGCTGCCCCCCCAAAAATATTTTTTTCCACTTTTTATATAGTTTATAGATCGGCATAAGATCCTAATCCAGATCATCAACTCTACATAGACACAGGTCCATCAAGTCCTAGCAGAGGTAACTTGTGATATTAGATTTTTCAGGAAAGACATTGAGGTCCCTCTAGAACCTGTAGGATGAATGGACCATCACCACCTCCTCTGGTGGAGAGCTCCATAGTCTCACGGCTCTTACAGTAAGGATAGCAGACTAGTAGAATAAATCCAGGCTGATCGTAACACTGCTGAGGTCACAGCTCCAGGAGCGGTACAGGAGAGCTTTATAGGTGCGACAAACAACGCGTTTCAGGACCGTACCGATCCCTTCGTCAGGTATAATACACTATAAACACAGAGAGCTTCAGTTTAAAAAGACAATTTGGCGGTAAAAGACAGAGCGGAGGAGACTAGGGACGCCCCTCCGAACTGAGAGACAAGGAGCCAAATATAATGTCCTTAGAGGTGCAGAAAACGGTCACATAAATTACAATAGGGCCGTCAGTAAGATAAATTGGGTCGAGGTGAAGCAAACAATAATTAATGAAGCTGACATTAAGGCGACATGCACACAGATAAACGGATAAACTGTCCATTTTTAACCCACGTTTTTTTCATTGATGCCTTTCTGAGAAATGGACGTTAAAAATTCATTCAATGAGAAACTGACTTTATTTACGTCCATTATTCACCGGCCGTAAAAGAAACAACTGCCATGTGAATAACCCCATAGACTACCATTGGTCTTAAAACAGACGCGTGATGTCCGTTTTGTTTCTGTCGTGTGCATGTAGCCTAAGACCAACATATACCGACAAAAAAAAAAAATGATTAAATAATTAACCGCACACAATATAAAACAGAATATAAAATGATTCTCAAAGCAAAAACTTATAAAAATGATTAAGTGACTTAAAATTGTATAAATATTCATACCCGCTATGGAAAGTTTATTCACATATGAGTAACGGTGTGCTGCCAGGGGTCCCTTTAAGATGTTATAAGAAATCCTATTCGTGATGCCAAGTGATATGCAGCGGGCAGTTGCCAGCGTCTGGGGTATCCCTTGCCCCTTAAGAGGTTTATACGATATATGTCCCTCTGATAGAGCAAGTTGTCGTGACGCCAGTTGCATTGAAGCAGCGAGGACATGGAGGCCCCTTTAAGTATAATGATGGCCGTACCCAGACACAGGATTGCCAGAGTGGTGTAGGGTGACCTACAATGTCCCTGTAGATGTGATAGGCACGTGTCACGGTGCTCCTACCTGGATATCCTTGGATCCCAGACGTGGTCGTCCGAAACAGTGCAAAAGGGGTACTTCGATGATGAAGGAACAATTGAGTCCAGACTTTGTATAATGTTGAACAGTAACTTTACTTGACTTAACTTGTTTCAGAGACAATCTTCAGGCTTTATCTTGGTCCTTAGCAGATTTTCGCTTAACTTTTGGCAGGCAAACACAATCAGCTCTGCTACATATGAACTCTCTCAGCTCTGCTATGCTGGCTGGATTAAAAAGAAAACTTTTCTTTTTCTGCTACAACTTAGCTTTCTCTAGTCTGACTCCTTCTTTATCTGTAGCTTTGTCTTTATCTGTCCTCATTCAGGGAATGCTTCTTCCTGACTTCAAGCTCTCTTAGCTTGGCTTTAGGCAATGCAAGCCCAGGAGGGGACATGCAACCACTAGGACTTACAGGCAGGGCCTGTCCAGACAGGACAAGGCCTGCTTCACTCCCCAGCAGGGTATGAGCTGGGCACACAACCTCTCCCCTAGGAGGGGAAGACTAGACAGACCTTCACTAACTAACTCCTCCTCTCTAGAGAAGGCTGGAATGGAACTAGAAGGTTTTTCTCCAGGAAAACTAGCACTGCCAAGTTTGCTGCCATCTGCTGGTGAACCAGGAAATTACATATTAACATAACTGTTGCTTAGGAAATCATACACATTTTGCAGAACATAGAAATGAATACACAAGATGACACAGGATAATACAGGATACACCATTAAGGAGAGTGGAGGGGTAAAAAGAGTGGTAATGCCCCCTAGCGGGGCGTTACATATGGGGCCTCTCAGCTTGAGCTCTAAAGTAATCTATAGCCCAGAGGTGTAATACCAAAAAAGGCCATGGGGGGCGGTAGAATACCTGAAATACACATGAGGGGAAATGTAAGAAATGGTCATTGGACATTTTGAGTTGTTTCTTAATATTTTCACTGTCACAGATGAGATGGAAAGTGTTCCCTAATAATCCTG
Source organism: Bufo gargarizans (assembly GCF_014858855.1). Lineage (NCBI taxonomy): Eukaryota > Metazoa > Chordata > Amphibia > Anura > Bufonidae > Bufo > Bufo gargarizans. The sequence continues at coordinate 194,404,068 of NC_058087.1, forward strand.
CAGACAGATATTCTCCTGCTTTCACATAAGGCTTTAGACTATAATGGCGTCCACGGGCTCCGTTCAGCTCAGTGATTTGCCGAATCTGTCCTTCTCCTATAATGGAACAGAACAGAAAAGCTGATGCTGATGTGAACGCGGCCTAAGAAAGCCAAAACCTCACTTTTACTTCTTTCAGTAGTCAGGTTTGAGGTTTCGGACTGGCCGACAGCGCTGTGTTAACCCATTCCTCCCCTGCATAGAACATAGTCTCTCACTTATAGCCGCAGAGATACATATGGAATGTAACTCTCCCCCCTCTCCGCCCTATGTCTCCACTGTCTAGAGAGAGATATAGCGGTATAGTAGGGATGAAAGATATCTGGGCCTCTTAACTATGAAATTAATATGACGGTACTGAGAGGAGGAGGGAGCAGGGAAGCTACTGAGCATGTGCGTCCACCTCTTACTGCAGGAGAAAATGGACCAGAAGGATAGACAGCAGGGGGCGCTACCAGAGATGAAACGTAATGTACGGCAGGAATCTAACAATACAAATGCATGTACAGATGTAGCAGGGTTAGCACTTAAACTTTTAAGGGCTGTTTCACACGAGCGGATGCCGTGCGTGACATCCGCTCCGTGAAAGAGTGCCAAGACCCGATGCAGACTGCAGAGGCACGGAGCAGTAACATGACTGATGATGCTCCGTGCCTCTCAGTGACAACTGTGATTTCGTAGTAAAGAGGTCACTGAGAGGCACGGAGCATCATCAGTCATGTTACTGCCCCGTGCTTCTGCAGTCCGCATCGGGTCTTGGCACTCATTCACGGAGCGGATGTCACGCACGGCATCCGCTCGTGTGAAACAGCCCTAACTCAAATTTCTTAAATCATTGTGTTATCTTGAAACAAAAGCCATTGAAAAGCAATTGAAGGTGTTTGCTTAGTTTAGATAACACATCTCAGAAAGCAAGAGTGTAATAATACTGTATCTGCAGTGCTGCATTCATTGTACAGTAATACTATTAGTGGGATACCCCTTTAATAGTAAGAGGACATGATTGAAGAACCACCATCTGAAAGCCTCGAAAGTGGTCATTGTATCAGGTCCTGAAGCTATACAAGTCACACAGAGGCGGTTGTACACTATGCTACCATATAGTTTTTTCTTTTTACCTCTATGGGGTTAACCGACTTTCATATTCATTTTGAAGTGAGATCTATAGTTTCTGTGATTTCAGAGTGGTGGAGAGGAAGAGGAAGAGGAAGAAGGCCACAGAAAAAGAGGGATGACGTTCTTGGAAACAATTATTTTAAAAGCTTAAAGAGGGAAGTTTCATCTACAGAACAAACTTTGCCAGATGATGTGAGTGAGCAAATACCGCCAGACATCTCACCTTTTAACGAGTCACATGGTTTATTTTCTGGTAACAAAGGTTCAAGTCAGTCATTAGCTAGATGATGGTGATGAAAACTGTTTAACCACAAGCTGCTGGTGAACAAGAGAAACACCAAAAATAAGACTAACAAGTGTGTTCATCTAAGGAAAGCTGGAGGGGAAAAAGCAGACCGAGCAGCTGAGGGAGAGAAGGAAGTGGATCGAGCAGCTGACGGAGAGAAGGAAGTGGATCGAGCAGCCGAGGGAGAGAAGGAAGCGGACCGAGCAGCCGAAGGAGAAAAGGAAGCAGACCGAGCAGCCGAAGGAGAAAAGGAAGCAGACCGAGCAGCCGAAGGAGAAAAGGAAGCAGACCGAGCAGCCGAAGGAGAAAAGGAAACGGACCGAGCAGCCGAAGGAGAAAAGGAAACGGACCGAGCAGCCGAAGGAGAAAAGGAAACGGACCGAGCAGCCGAAGGAGAAAAGGAAACGGACCGAGCAGCCGAAGGAGAAAAGGAAACGGACCGAGCAGCCGAAGGAGAAAAGGAAACGGACCGAGCAGCGAAGGAGAAAAGGAAACGGACCGAGCAGCCGAAAGAGAAAAGGAAACGGACCGAGCAGCCGAAGGAGAAAAGGAAACGGACCGAGCAGCCGAAGGAGAAAAGGAAACGGACCGAGCAGCCGAAGGAGAGAAGGAAGTGGATCGAGCAGCCGAAGGAGAAAAGGAAACGGACCGAGCAGCCGACGGAGAAGGAAGCGGACCGAGCAGCCGAAGGAGAGAAGGAAGTGGATCGAGCAGCCGACGGTGAGGAGGAAGTGGATCGAGCAGCCGAGGGAGAGAAGGAAGCGGACCGAGCAGCCGAAGGAGAGAAGGAAGTGGATCGAGCAGCTGACGGTGAGGAGGAAGTGGACCGAGCAGCTGACGGTGAGGAGGAAGCGGACCGAGCAGCTGACGGAGAGAAGGAAGCGGACCGAGCAGCCGAAGGAGAGAAGGAAGCGGACCGAGCAGCCGAAGGAGAAAAGGAAACGGACCGAGCAGCCGAAGGAGAAAAGGAAACGGACCGAGCAGCCGAAGGAGAAAAGGAAACGGACCGAGCAGCCGAAGGAGAAAAGGAAACGGACCGAGCAGCCGAAGGAGAGAAGGAAGTGGATCGAGCAGCTGACGGAGAGAAGGAAGTCTAATTTGAAGTCTAATTAATATTGTGGGTCTGATATAAGGTCAAACACACTTTTACTTATTTTCCTGCATTAAAACCTAGGTGCGTCTAATGGGTAGGGGCGTCTTATAGGGTGAAAAATGTCGTATGTCTTTTTTTAACCGCAATAACTTTGTAACTATGTAAAATACGTGACTGTCGGGGGCCAATGCTATAAAAAAAAAAGCTGCCAACGTGTGGAAAATATAAAAGATGGAATGCAAGCTTTCATTAAAGAGAGGAACAAATTGGCAGAGCTGATACCAGGCTGTGGGCACTCATTAAAGGAAACTTGTCATGGTGTCTGGGCAGCGGGTTATAGAGCAGGAGGAGCTGAGCAGTTTGATATATAGTTTTATGGGAAAAGATTCAGTATAACTTAACCCCTTAAAACAGATAGTGATACCTCCTAAAATAGTTATTACTTTACATTTCCCATATGTCCACTTCATGTTTGGATCAGTTTGTAAATTACATTTTCTTTTTTTGGGACGTTACAAGGCTTAGAAATTTAGAAGAAAATCGTGAAATTTTTCAGAAAATTTCCAAAACCCACTTTTTAAGGACCAGTTCAGGTCTGAAGTCACTTTGTGAGGCTTACATAATAGAAACCGCCCATAAATGGCCCTATTTTTAGATACTACACCCCTCAAAACTGATTTTACAAACTTTGTTAACCCTTTAGGTATTTCACAAGACTTAAAGGAAAATGTAGATGAAATTTCAGAATTTCACTTTTTTGGCAGATTTTTTAATGAATTTTTTCCAGTAACAAAGCAAGGGTTAACAGCCAAACAAAACTCAATATTTATTACCCTGCGGTCTTTTGCACACGACCGTATGTTTTTTTCAGTATTTTGCGGTCAGCATAAAACATATCCACAAAAGATACGGATGAGATTCGTGTACATTCCATTTTTAGCGGAACGGAACATCTGGCCCCTGATAGAACAGTACTGTCCTTGTCCGTAATGCGGACAATAATAGGACATGTTCTATCTTTGAACGTGTAAAGGGAAATATTAATTATTGAAATTTAGGGTAATCTCAATAATTAATATTCATAAATAGGCGTGAGTCGTCTAGTGATGACTCCGCCTATTAATACTATAAAAGGAACTACCTCTCTTGCCTCACACTTTCCCTGAACTATGTGCGACTTACTACTACTACCACTATACTACGGCGGTCACTATATGTTACGAATAAAGAAATATTTATTAAACAATACAAGTATACAGTCTATTACGTTATATCCATATATATTTATAGATCAATGGTTATAAATGTATATATACATAGACGCACACACCACAGTACAGTAATACCACTACAATAAACACAATACAATTCCACCCCACACACTATCTATACATTACACACACACACACACCTGGCTACTCACTGTCTCTACGGGGTACAAGGGGTACTGTGCAGCGCTGCCCGCGAGTGGGGGGCCCGGTCTTCTGACTTGAGCGCAGTGCATCGCTGCCTGCGCCCTCTTCTTCGGCGGGGAGTAGGGGGTTATGTGTTTGAGCGGAGCGCTGCTGGGATATTTAAACCCAGCGCACTCGCTCCCGCCTTCCCGCGCTGCAGGCATGCACACGCACGCCTTCAGCCAAGTCCACGTGGGCCGGCGCGAAGATATGATGTCACCGCGCCAGCCCGAGCGTCCTGGAGCGCGTTTCCAGGCGGAGGATGATTCGAATCTCCCGCCTGTGAAACACCCGCATACCTCCTGGTGCTCTAATTACAGCATCAGAGGTATGCCACCTACAGGGGCGGGGAAGCTCTTTGTTACCCGCCTTTGTAGTGCAGAACATCTCGGACCTTGCCGGAGATGTCAAAGGACAGAGGATCTAAATTGATTCTCTGTCCTTTGAAGTGGCCGAAACTGGACATAATTGTCCAGTTGTTGGCCTCCCTTCCTGCAGGCGCATTCCAGAGGGGGCACCCGAAATGGGGGATATTCTGGCCACTTTATAAGTATATATATATCCATATAGATGCTTGGGGAATATATACATATATAGATATATCATGCTGACATAAGTGTATATATAGACGTGTGCAAATACAGGGGCATGCACACATATCTATATATACATACTCACATATACCTGGGGCATCACGTACAGGGGACATACATATGTCCCCACTGGCCAAACAGGGCCAATATGTATCCCTATTGGCCATATAAAGGGGCCCATATATATACACACATATCAATAAAGGGGCAGATATATCTATATATACACCCCCGTGACTTCCCTCTACAGAACGAAACGGAAATATGGAAACGGAAGGCATACGGAGTACCTTCCGTTTTTTGGTGGATCCATTGAAATGAATGGTTCCGTATATGGAACACAGAAAAACTGAACGTAAACTGAAAAAAAACATTTGTGTGCAAGAGGCCCGATTCTGCGGTTTACAAAAACACCCCATATGTGGTCGTACACCGCTGTACGGGCACACGGCAAGGCGCAGAAGGAAAGGAACGCCATATGATTTTTGGATGGCAGATTTTACTGGGATAATTTTAAGTTGCCATGTCACATTTCAAGACGCCCTGATGCACCCCTAGAGTAGAAACTCCCAAAAAAGTGACCTCATTTTGGAAACTATTGGATAAGGTGGCAGTTTTATTGTTAGTATTTTAGGGTACATGAGATTTTGTGGTTGCTCTATATTACACTTTTTGTGAATCAAGGTAACAAAAAAAATTACTGTTTTGGCACAGTTTTTATTTTTTGCTATTTACAATGTTCATCTAACAGGTTAGATCATGTGGTATTTTTATACAGCAAGTTGTTACGGACGCGACAATACCAAATAAAGGTTTGTTTCAGTTTTACAGAATAAAGAATTTTTGAAAAAATAAAAAATTTTAGTGTCTCCATATTCTGAAAGCCATAGTTTTTATTTGTTGGGTGACTGTCTTGTGTAGGGGCTCATTTTCTTTGGTATGAGATGACGGTTTAATTGGCACTATTTTAGGGTGCATATGACTTTTTGATTGCTTGGTATTACACTTTTTGTGATTTAAGGTGACAAAAAAAAATGGCTTTTTGGACACACCTTACTTTATTTTGTTTACGGTGTTCACCTAAGGGGGTTAGGTCATGTGATATTTTTATAGAGCAGGTCCTTACGGACACAGCGATACCCAATATGTCTACTTTAGGTTTTTTTTCCCTATATTTTTTTTCAATTTTATTTATTTTGGGAAAAAGACGCTTTTTTTTTACTTTAAACTTTTAATAAATTTTTTGTAAAACGTAATTTTTTTTTTTAACTTCTTTTTCCACTTTATTTTTTGTCCCACTCTGGAAATTCAACTTCTGGGGGTCTGATCCCGTTTACAATGCTTTACAATATTTTGTATTGTAAAGCATTGGCTGTAAGGCCCCTTTCACACGGGCGAGTATTCCGCGCGGATGCGATGCGTGAGTTGAACGCATTGCACCCGCACTGAATACCGACCCATTCATTTCTACAGGGCTGTTCACATGAGTGGTGATTTTCACGCATCACTTATGCGTTGCGTGAAAATCGCAGCATGCTCCTCTTTGTGTGTTGCGGTGCGATAATCCACGCAACGCAGGCCCCATAGAAGTGAATGGGGTTGCGTGAAAATCGCAAGCATCCGCAAGCAAGTGCGGATGCAATGCGATTTTCATGCATGGTTGCTAGGAGACGATCGGGATGGAGACCCGATCATTATTATTTTCCCTTATAACATGGTTATAAGGGAAAATAATAGCATTCTGAATACAGAATGCTTAGTATAATAGCGCTGGAGGGGTTAAAAAAAATTAAAAAATATTTAACTCACCTTAGTCCACTTGTTCGCGTAGCCCGGCATCTCCTTCTGTCTCCTTTGCTGAACAGGACCTGTGGTGAGCATTAAAGGGCTTCTGTCACCCCACTATGTGGCTACATAATCTAATTAATCATTTTGGTCCTGTAGATTTTGTTAAAAACATGCTTTTAAAATATGCAAATTACCTTGCTACCAGCAAGTAGGGCGGCTACTTGCTGGTAGCAGCAGTATCCTCCGATCCTAAAGACGCCCCCTCCGCTGTGTGATTGACAGGGCCAGGGAACAGAATCGTTCTCTGCTGGCCCTGCCTGTTTGCATTAAAAATCTGGCGCCTGCGCCGCGGCCGTACCCGTCTTCAATCGGCGCAGGCGCACTGAGAGACGGCCGCTCCATCCTCAATGCGCCTGCACCGATGACGTCACATCTACACCCGGCGCAGGCTCATTGAGGATGGAGCGGCCGAGCGAGCTGCCGTCTCTCAGTGCGCCTGCGCCAATTGAAGACAGGTACGGCCGCGGCGCAGGCGCCAGATTTTGAATGCAAACAGGCAGGGCCAGCAGAGAACTATTCCGTTCCCTGGCCCTGTCAATCACACAGCGGAGGGGGCGTCATTAGGATCGGAGGATGCGGCTGCTACCAAACATAATGTCTGCAATGTATTTCGAGGCTCATCAGAATACATGTGGCCTTGAACCCCATTTGTGTGGCCTTTATTCTACATTACATTTATTGCAAAGTATATTAAGGGAACTTGGCCAAACCAAAATAGAACATGGAAGACATTATGATTTTTGTGAAAGTTTTATTTTTCAAAAAAAGAACAGTGAGCCCAACAAAACAATATTAGTATACAAAACCCAAGGCATTTAGTAAGAAACACCAAAGGGAACAAACCATAACATTTCTATGGAAGGACCTTAATCCAAGCTCGATCATCTATATAGAAGGCCACATGTAAAAGGTTCCTGGAACTTGGCATTAAAAGTATGTAAATGTCGGAATAAGTGTCGGTCCTGGTCACACAGTTCATAGAACGTCAGACGTCCGGCCTCATAATTTAGATAAATTCCTATTAACTGGGAGCATTGTTCAAAAAGCAGTGACTGAGCCTTCGAGTTATGGGCAGACATGTACTTTGTTGTGTATCTCCGCAAACACCAGGACCTGTTGTTGTCCCCAATCCCAGAACATTTGCCGTCTCTGGAGATACTGGAGTAAGCCAAACCAATATGCCATATTTCTTGGAGACTGGTTTCAACTTCCCATTAGTGCTGTCCACACGGGAAGCTGTTGGTGCTCAAGACTTGATTGTAAATAGTAAAACTTGATGGAAGCTTCGGACGACCATGGTTTACTTCAGAATCCGATACGGTCTTCCAGTCATCTGAGATCTTCATCTTATTATGAGCCGTGTTTACATCCATAATGATTGGCAAGACTCTGGTTACATAGATGGAAGTCTTATTGCCCGTCACAATCTCTGCCACGCCTTGGTGTAGAGCCTTGGAGATCAGACCTACATCTAGATCAGCCATGGCATAGATGAGCTTCTCATCTCTTTCTTCATTTTTATCTCCATCATACATATAGTCATTGTGTGAGTCCCTGGCGGAGAGCATCGCAGTGGTGGCAGCATAGGCGGCAGCAGCATCCTGTGGGTAAGTATGAAAAACAACCCTAGAAAACGAGCAACTTGTTCAACCTTTACTAATACTTTCCCCGGGCAAACGAGCACGATCTTAGTTTTACAAATTTACCACCCCCTAAGGGACTCCAAGATGGCGCACAGCTTGGGATGTGTAAAAGCTCAAGTTCTCGCGAATCTCACGAGAACTTGAGCTCCTTCTCCCTGGGTAAGAGCGGGGCGATCTGATTGGATGCGCTCGCAGCCAGGGAGAAGATAACCGCGCCCTGGACAAATTCAAGTCCCCGCCTAGTTGAACCAAATCGCCTCATTAGCATAAACAAACGGAAACCACAGCGGATGAAAGTGGGGTCTGTAAGGAAATTTGTCTCTTCACTAGATACCCCTGATACCGGACTTCGGTGGTCAGCTTGGGTTAAGTCTTATCTGGCGCCAGGAGAATGAACTTGTCAGATACAACACAAACACGGGTCTGTTCAAATTCACTCTAATTTTATTGTCCTTCAGTTCAACCTTTTATAACGGAGACATCACTGGGGGCCGCACTGTAAGGTAATATAACTATTCCAATACATGTATCCTGCTGAAAGGTCCTCTTTAAATGTTCAGCACAGACGCCTCGCGCTGAAGACCGGTTTTAGTGGCTGGAAGGCGAAACTCACAGTAAGTGCAGAAGATCTTGACCTCATCTTGCTCTAGATAAGTAGATACAAAACGCTTGGCTATATTCCCCGGCTTCCTGGTCTTCTCCGGGGCCCGACTCTCTGGATATTTTGCAAGCTCGTCCCTCCGATCAGTGGACGCCATATTCTGGAAGAGTTAACTCTCTGCATGCTGTTACATTGGCTGGAACTTAGAGGGATTGTCTTGAATCTGGATACAGGGCATCCGTTTTTGTTTTCAAGAAGCAGCGCCTCCCTTCTAGATGGTCATGTCTGGTATTTCATCTAAATTCACTTGAAAGTACAAAGCTGCAATACCAAACAAAAAGGACCAGGAGGCTATTTTTACAGAAAAACAAGGACGAGCCCCCTTTTCAACCCTTTTTGGACGAACCCTTTAAAAATGTTATTCAGTGCAGAAGACAATTTTTATATTCATATTGTAGGACTGTTGGCCATCTCCATGGAAGGATCTAGTACAGATGTAGTGAAGGCCTCTGCTATGGGGCCCCTAGGGAGAGAGGGCCCAGCTCAGGGTGATTGCATTATGTGTGTGTCGGATTTCTCCCACGCTCAGTAGTAATTGGCCCCGACAAGCAGCGGGCCCTTGTGTCCCCGGTGGGTGGAGAGCTGAGGAGACAATGCAGAGTAAGGCAAGGTCTACACAACGACATTTGTCTCGCGACAATTTTTATAATGGTCGTCTATGGTGTCGCACTGCAACACGCTGCGACTGCAAAATGGATCTTTCTGCGTTCCCGCATCGCGGCATGTTGCAGTGCGACACCATAGACGACTATTCTAAAAATTGTCGCGCGATATTGGTGCAACAAATGTTGCAGTGTACTTGTGCCCTATCTGTCACGCGACAAATGTCATCGTGTAGACCTAGCCTAAAGGGGCACTGGCGTTATGGCTATGGGGCTTCTTCTCAGATCTGTCGGCTCCTGCCCATCCCATGGGTACAACCTCCGAGAAGCAGGAACCGGGAGCGTCCACAAGGGGGATCCAGACACCAAGCACTGCACCGAAGCCGAGCGGCCGGGTGGGGCTGAAGAATCGCGTAGTCGATATGTCCGATCACCTCTGCTTCATATCATAGGGATCAGTAATAATAATATTCTATAGCAGGGGAAAGGTGCTGGAATCACCGAGACTGTATCACACAGGAGAGGATTAGATACACAGCTCAGCAGTCAGTATCACACAGGGCAGGATTAGATACACAGCTCAGCAGACAGTATTACACAGGATAGGATTAGATACACAGCTCAGCAGACAGTATCACACAGGATTGGATTAGATACACAGCTCAGCAGACAGTATCACACAGGGCAGGATTAGATACACAGCTCAGCAGACAGTATCACACAGGGCAGGATTAGATACACAGCTCAGCAGACAGTATCACACAGGGCAGGATTAGATACACAGCTCAGCAGACAGTATCACACAGGAGAGGATTAGATACACAGCTCAGCAGACAGTATCACACAGGATAGGATTAGATACACAGCTCAGCAGGCAGTATCACACAGGATAGGATTAGATACACAGCTCAGCAGACAGTATCACACAGGGCAGGATTAGATACACAGCTCAGCAGACAGTATCACACAGGGCAGGATTAGATACACAGCTCAGCAGACAGTATCACACAGGAGAGGATTAGATACACAGCTCAGCAGACAGTATCACACAGGAGAGGATTAGATACACAGCTCAGCAGACAGTATCACACAGGAGAGGATTAGATACACAGCTCAGCAGACAGTATCACACAGGAGTGGATTAGATACACAGCTCAGCAGACAGTATCACACAGGATAGGATTAGATACACAGCTCAGCAGACAGTATCACAAAGGATTAGATACACAGCTCAGCACACAGTATCACACAGGATCAGAGGCGTACATAGGAATCACTGGGCCCCATAGCAAAAATCTGAATTGGGCCCCTTAACCCCGCCCACTACCCACCATGGCCCCTCCCACTTCCTGACTTTGCTCCTCCCATGCCACGCCCCCATTAAATAAATTTATACATGACCTACAGAAACTGTTAGGGGTTTCCTGGGGGTGACCTGTCACATGGGATATCTGCTGCAGCCTGCAGGTCTCCTTATTTGGGGTGCCATGTTAGGCTACTTTCACACTTGCGTTCGGGTCTCCGCTTGTGAGTTCTGTTTAAAGGCTCTCACAAGCGGCACCGAACGGATCCGTCCAGCCCTAATGCATTCTGAGTGGATGCGGATCCGCTCAGAATGCATCAGTATGGCTCCGTCTGTCCTCCGCTCAGCAGGCGGACACTTGAACGCTGCTTGCAGTGTTCGGGTGTCCGCCTGGCCGTGCGGAGGCAAACGGATCCGTCCAGACTTACAATGTAAGTCAATGGGGACGGATCCGTTTGAAGTTGACACAGTATGGCTCAATTTTCAAACTGATCCGTCCCCCATTGACTTTCAATGTAAAGTCAAAACGGATCCGTTTGCACTATCATGAACAAAAAAAAAAATATGTTTTTTTTTTTGTTCATGTTAATGCAAACGGATCTGTTCTGAACGGATCTAAGCGTTTGCATTATAGGTGCGGATCCGTCTGTGCAGACACCAGACGGATCCGCTCTGAACGCAAGCGTGAAAGTAGCCTTAAAGGGAATCTGTCACTAGCAATTTACCCCCAATTTTTTTTTCATGAATCCATGTTTAACAGAGTACCTGTTTTCCATCTGTCTTGTTCTTTTGATTGTGAGTCTTGTCATGTCTTCAAAAAATCGATTCTTATGATATGTAAATGAAGCTGTAAGGAGCCCAGAGGGGCGTTATTCTTTCTCCACGGTGCCCAGGAACGCCCCTCTGAAGTGCCGTGCCCGGCTAAGTTTGAAAACTAATAACGCCTCCAAGTTCATCTAAATCGCCTCCCAGAGGCACGGCTAAGTGCTCAACACCCCCCTCCTCAGTGCCGCGCTCTGCGGCAAACACCCCGATCCTCCTCTCGCCGGCATCCCAAATCCCGCGCAGGCGCAGTGCCGTCAGTCATCTTATCATAGCGCAGGCAATCGCCGGCACTGCGCCTGCGCGGGATTTGGGACGCCGACGAGAGGAGGATCGGGTGTTTCAGAGCGCAGCGCTGAGGAGGGGGGCGGGTGTCTAGGACTTAGCCGCGCCTCTGGGAGGCGATTCAGCTAAACATGGGGGGGGGGGCCCTGGGGAGAAAAGCAGCCGCATAGCCGGCTGCTGGTCATCAGTGGGCGGGGCCTTATCTGCGCTACGGGCCCCCCAGTGCCGCGGGCCCCATAGCAGTGGCGTGGTCTGCCTCTATGGGCGGTACGCCACTGCACAGGATAGGATTAGATACACAGCTCAGCAGACAGTATCACACAGGACAGGATTAGATACACAGCTCAGCAGACCGTATCACACAGGATAGGATTAGATACACAGCTCAGCAGACCGTATCACACAGGATAGGATTAGATACACAGCTCAGCAGACAGTATCACACAGGATAGGATTAGATACAAAGCTCAGCAGACAGTATCACACAGGACAGGATTAGATACACCGATCAGCAGACAGTATCACACAGGACAGGATTAGATACACCGCTCAGCAGACAGTATCACACAGGACAGGATTAGATACACCGCTCAGCAGACAGTATCACACAGGACAGGATTAGATACACCGCTCAGCAGACAGTATCACACAGGATAGGATTAGATACACAGCTCAGCAGACTGTATCACACAGGAGAGGATTAGATACACAGCTCAGCAGACAGTATCACACAGGATAGGATTAGATACACAGCTCAGCAGACTGTATCACACAGGAGAGGATTAGATACACAGCTCAGCAGACAGTATCACACAGGATAGGATTAGATACACAGCTCAGCAGACAGAATCACACAGGAGAGGATTAGATACACAGCTCAGCAGACAGTATCACACAGGAGAGGATTAGATACACAGCTCAGCAGACAGTATCACATGGGATTAGATACACAGCTCATCTCTTACCTGATGCAGTTTAGTCAGTAACATATGACTCTGCCTTTAAGCCCTGATCCGTCAATTACACTCACCTGACACATTCTGAGGGATCATGGGAGTTGTAGTCCTCACTCTCCAGCTCTTGCTCCCAGGAGTCAGCTGTACCTCATTGCCCAGTACAGGCACTGGTTTCCTCCCAGTAAGTATTTCCGGTTTCCCAGCTTTCCATGGATCCTGAATGGCACATACAACCCCCCGGCCGCTCCCCGTTTACATGAGACGCATTGAAAGCCGCCCCCAGGACTAAAGGTCTTTTACAGGGAGCGATTATCCGGGATACGTGTTTGTAGAAATGCTCCTTCCTGATAATCTGCCTTCATGAAAGATGGCGGCTCGTTCATCAGGGGATCGCCGTTCTGCCGGCCCGGAAAATCATGGCTCCTGCGCAGGCGATCCTGGTGTATAAAGAGTGATCTGCTGCGCTGAGACAATGATTTTCTATGGGGAGAGGTAATCGCTGTATATGTCGCCTGTCCCCGGACCGCGGAGGGGATTGCGGTTGTGTAAAACGTCACTTACGCGTTTTACCTCACACCTCACATATCAGTACACTGCTGTATATACTATATATCTGTACACACTGCATCTATTATACCTCGTACCTCACATATCAGTACACTGCTGTATATACTATATATCTGTACACTGCATCTATTATACCTCGTACCTCACATATCAGTACTCTGCTGTATATACTATATATCTGTACACACTGCATCTATTATACCTCGTACCTCACATATCAGTACACTACTGTATATACTATATATCTGTGCACACTGCATCTATTATACCTCGTACCTCACATATCAGTACACTGCTGTATATACTATATATCTGTACACTGCATCTATTATACCTCGTACCTCACATATCAGTACACTGCTGTATATACTATATATCTGTACACACTGCATCTATTATACCTCGCACCTCACATATCAGTACACTGCTGTATATACTATATATCTGTACACACTGCATCTATTATACCTCGTACCTCACATATCAGTGCACTGCTGTATATACTATATATCTGTACACACTGCATCTATTATACCTCGTACCTCACATATCAGTACACTGCTGTATATACTATATATCTGTACACTGCATCTATTATACCTCGTACCTCACATATCAGTACACTGCTGTATATACTATATATCTGTACACACTGCATCTATTATACCTCGTACCTCACATATCAGTACACTGCTGTATATACTATATATCTGTACACTGCATCTATTATACCTCGTACCTCACATATCAGTACACTGCTGTATATACTATATATCTGTACACACTGCATCTATTATACCTCGTACCTCACATATCAGTACACTGCTGTATATACTATATATCTGTACACTGCATCTATTATACCTCGTACCTCACATATCAGTACACTGCTGTATATACTATATATCTGTACACTGCATCTATTATACCTCGTACCTCACATATCTGTACACTGCTGTATATACTATATATCTGCACACACTGCATCTATTATACCTCGTACCTCACATATCAGTACACTGCTGTATATACTATATATCTGTACACTGCATCTATTATACCTCGTACCTCACATATCAGTACACTGCTGTATATACTATATATCTGTACACTGCATCTATTATACCTCGTACCTCACATATCAGTACACTGCTGTATATACTATATATCTGTACACTGCATCTATTATACCTCGTACCTCACATATCAGTACTCTGCTGTATATACTATATATCTGTACACTGCATCTATTATACCTCGTACCTCACATATCAGTACACTGCTGTATATACTATATATCTGTACACACTGCATCTATTATACCTCGTACCTCACATATCAGTACTCTGCTGTATATACTATATATCTGTACACTGCATCTATTATACTTCGTACCTCACATATCTGTACACTGCTGTATATACTATATATCTGCACACACTGCATCTATTATACCTCGTACCTCACATATCAGTACACTGCTGTATATACTATATATCTGTACACACTGCATCTATTATACCTCGTACCTCACATATCAGTACTCTGCTGTATATACTATATATCTGTACACACTGCATCTATTATACCTCGTCCCTTACATATCAGTACACTGCAGTATATACTATATATCTGCACACACTGCATCTATTATACCTCGTACCTCACATATCAGTACACTGCTGTATATACTATATATCTGTACACACTGCATCTATTATACCTCGTACCTCACATATCAGTACTCTGCTGTATATACTATATATCTGTACACACTGCATCTATTATACCTCGTACCTCACATATCAGTACACTGCTGTATATACTGTATATCTGTACACACTGCATCTATTATACCTCGTACCTCACATATCAGTACACTACTGTATATACTATATATCTGTGCACACTGCTTCTATTATACCTCGTACCTCACATATCAGTACACTGCTGTATATACTATATATCTGTACACACTGCATCTATTATACCTCGTACCTCACATATCAGTACACTACTGTATATACTATATATCTGTGCACACTGCATCTATTATACCTCGTACCTCACATATCAGTACACTGCTGTATATACTATATATCTGTACACACCGCATCTATTATACCTTGTACCTCACATATCAGTACACTGCTGTATATACTAGCTCTGCTGCATACACTGCTCAACTACACAGACATACAGCTCTGCTGCATACACTGCTCAACTACACAGACATACAGCTCTGCTACATACACTGCTCAACTACACAGTCATACAGCTCTGCTGCATACACTGCTCAACTACACAGACATACAGCTCTGCTGCATACACTGCTCAACTACACAGACATACAGCTCTGCTGCATACCCCGCTCAACTACACAGACATACAGCTCTGCTACATACACTGCTCAACTACACAGACATACAGCTCTGCTACATACACTGCTCAACTACACAGACATACAGCTCTGCTGCATACACTGCTCATCTACACAGACATACAGCTCTGCTGCATACACTGCTCATCTACACAGACATACAGCTCTGCTCAATACACTGCTCAACTACACAGACATACAGCTCTGCTCAACTACACTGCTCAACTACACAGACATACAGCTCTGCTCAACTACACTGCTCAACTACACAGACATACAGCTCTGCTCAACTACACTGCTCAACTACACAGACATACAGCTCTGCTGCATACACTGCTCAACTACACAGACATACAGCTCTGCTACATACACTGCTCAACTACACAGTCATACAGCTCTGCTGCATACACTGCTCAACTACACAGACATACAGCTCTGCTGCATACACTGCTCAACTACACAGACATACAGCTCTGCTGCATACACCGCTCAACTACACAGACATACAGCTCTGCTACATACACTGCTCAACTACACAGACATACAGCTCTGCTACATACACTGCTCAACTACACAGACATACAGCTCTGCTGCATACACTGCTCATCTACACAGACATACAGCTCTGCTGCATACACTGCTCATCTACACAGACATACAGCTCTGCTCAATACACTGCTCAACTACACAGACATACAGCTCTGCTCAACTACACTGCTCAACTACACAGACATACAGCTCTGCTCAACTACACTGCTCAACTACACAGACATACAGCTCTGCTGCATACACTGCTCAACTACACAAACAGCTCTGCTGCATACACTGCTCAACTACACAGACATACAGCTCTGCTGCATACACTGCTCAACTACACAGACATACAGCTCTGCTGCATACACTGCTCAACTAACCAGACATACAGCTCTGCTGCATACACTGCTCAACTAACCAGACATACAGCTCTGCTGCATACACTGCTCACTTACACAGACATACAGCTCTGCTGCATACACTGCTCAACTACACAGACATACAGCTCTGCTGCATACACTGCTCAACTACACAGACATACAGCACTGCTACATGCACTGCTCAACTACACAGACATACAGCTCTGCTGCATACACTGCTCAACTACACAGACATACAGCTCTGCTGCATACACTGCTCAACTAACCAGACATACAGCTCTGCTGCATACACTGCTCACATACACAGACATACAACTCTGCTGCATACACTGCTCAACTACACAGACATACAGCTCTGCTCAATACACTGCTCAACTACACAGACACACAGCTCTGCTGCATACACTGCTCAACTACACAGACATTAAGCTCTGCTGCAAACACTGCTCAGCTACACAGACATACAGCTCTGCTGCATACACTGCTCACTTAAACAGACATACAGCTCTGCTGCATACACTGCTCAACTACACAGACATAAAGCTCTGCTCAACTACACTGCTCAACTACACAGACATACAGCTCTGCTCAACTACACTGCTCAACTACACAGACATTAAGCTCTGCTGCATACACTGCTCAACTACACAGACATACACCTCTGCTGCATACATGGCTCAACTAACCAGACATACAGCTCTGCTACATACACTGCTCAACTACACAGACATACAGCTCTGCTGCATACACTGCTCAACTACACAGACATACAGCTCTGCTCAACTACACTGCTCAACTACACAGACATTAAGCTCTGCTGCATACACTGCTCAACTACACAGACATACAGCTCTGCTGCATACACTGCTCAACTACACAGACATACAGCTCTGCTCAACTACACTGCTCAACTACACAGACATTAAGCTCTGCTGCATACACTGCTCACATACACAGACATACAGCTCTGCTGCATACACTGCTCAACTAAACAGACATACAGCTCTGCTCAATACACTGCTCAACTACACAGACATACAGCTCTGCTCAATACACTGCTCAACTACACAGACATACAGCTCTGCTCAACTACACTGCTCAACTACACAGACATTAAGCTCTGCTGCAAACACTGCTCAGCTACACAGACATACAGCTCTGCTGCATACACTGCTCACTTACACAGACATACAGCTCTGCTGCATACACTGCTCAACTACACAGACATAAAGCTCTGCTCAACTACACTGCTCAACTACACAGACATACAGCTCTGCTCAACTACACTGCTCAACTACACAGACATTAAGCTCTGCTGCATACACTGCTCAACTACACAGACATACACCTCTGCTGCATACATGCCTCAACTAACCAGACATACAGCTCTGCTGCATACACTGCTCAACTACACAGACATACAGCTCTGCTGCATACACTGCTCAACTACACAGACATACAGCTCTGCTACATGCACTGCTCAACTACACAGACATACAGCTCTGCTGCATACACTGCTCAACTACACAGACATACAGCTCTGCTGCATACACTGCTCAACTAACCAGACATACAGCTCTGCTGCATACACTGCTCACATACACAGACATACAACTCTGCTGCATACACTGCTCAACTACACAGACATACAGCTCTGCTGCATACACTGCTCAACTACACAGACATACAGCTCTGCTGCATACACTGCTCAACTACACAGACATACAGCTCTGCTGCATACACTGCTCAACTACACAGACATACAGCTCTGCTCAACTACACAGACATTAAGCTCTGCTGCATACACTGCTCAGCTACACAGACACACAGCTCTGCTGCATACACTGCTCAACTAACCAGACATACAGCTCTGCTACATACACTGCTCAACTAACCAGACATACAGCTCTGCTGCATACACTGCTCACTTACACAGACATACAGCTCTGCTACATATACTGCTCAACTACGCAGACATACAGCTCTGCTGCATACACTGCTCAACTACACAGACATACAGCTCTGCTGCATACACTGCTCAACTACACAGACATACAGCTCTGCTGCATACACTGCTCAACTACACAGACATACAGCTCTGCTCCATACACTGCTCAACTACACAGACATACAGCTCTGCTCAGCTACACAGACATACAGCTCTGCTACATACACTGCTCAACTAACCAGACATACAGCTCTGCTGCATACACTGCTCACTTACACAGACATACAGCTCTGCTACATATACTGCTCAACTACGCAGACATACAGCTCTGCTGCATACACTGCTCAACTACACAGACATACAGCTCTGCTGCATACACTGCACAACTACACAGACATACAGCTCTGCTGCATACACTGCTCAGCTACACAGACATACAGCTCTGCTGCATACACTGCTCAGCTACACAGACATACAGCTCTGCTGCATACACTGCTCAGCTACACAGACATACAGCTCTGCTGCATACACTGCTCAACTACACAGACATACAGCTCTGCTACATACACTGCTCAACTACACAGACATACAGCTCTGCTCAACTACACAGACATTAAGCTCTGCTGCATACACTGCTCAACTAACCAGACATACAGCTCTGCTGCATACACTGCTCAACTACACAGACATACAGCTCTGTGACCAAAGATAAGGAAGAGAACAGCAGGTGGCGCTGTACAGATCCAGTGTATTGCAGAACTCATTACCTGCGGTTATAACAGACATGATGGCGGAGGAGACCACGGACACCCAGATGACAGGACCGACAACTCTGATGGACAGAAGTAGTCAGACATTTATTCCATAAAAAGGGAAAAAACACAACAAATGCCGCGTATAGTGCGGAAAGAAGCGCCACATTGTCACATCTCTACAGAAATAGGAAAAGCTGATTAATAATTATATGTTCCCCAAATGTGTCCCAGAAACATAAAGAAGCCCCTACAGCGACATCAGTGGAGGACGGGGAAGGGTTAATGATGCCCCCATGAGGTACGTGCACTCGGCGGTGTATCTCCGCTCCAGGATCCACACCTGTTACCTGCAGATCCTGACACGGATTTCCCCAGATCTCCCCCTCTGCATTGTAAAGGGAGAAATCCGCACGGACGATCCACCGGCCGCAGATCTCCGGATCCGCTCCGCAGGTCACTCCGGACGCAGGAAACTTCCGCTCCGTGTAGATGAGATACTGGGAATCCCATCTGCTTAGGCGGTATTATTTCACTCTGGAAAACCAGCAGGTAATACGCAGCGTGCGCTTGTACCCGAAGGCCATCTGCGCACGTTGCGGAATACGCTCAGTCTTTCCACGCGAATTCCCATGTGGAAAAACCGTAGCGAATTACAGCACCAGCAAAGTGTATGAGATTACCCCGATCACGTACACTTCGCCGATTATTTCCGTGCGGATTCCCAGATCTGCGGCCCGTCAGTTATGTTTGTGGTTTTAGCTGCGGATTTCACCCTTTTCAGTGGAAAAACGCATCTTATCCGCACCAAAAACCGTAACCACACATTGCAGGTATTGGTGCGCATACGCTGCGGATCTGATGTGCGTTCACCCGAACTCGTGTGCAGACGACGTAACTTTTCATTTGTCTCAAGCATCGATTCTGGATCTGATCTCCAAGGAATATAAAATAATCGTACAGTAACCGCCCCCATAGAACCGCCATATACATTGTGTGATCGGAGGCTCCGCCCATACAGCGCTATATAGTGACTTATAGGCGGAGATTATAACGGGACGTGGACGCATCGGCCTCAGCTTATTATTCTAACAGAGGCTCCATCCTGCACACAGAAGACAACATGTAGGGGTTGAGAGAAGGAGGCGGTGAAGGTGTGTAAGTGACTGATGGGGTCACACAGCTGATAGAAGGACAGACGCCCGGCCTTATAGTCTAAGAAGACCCCAAGTCTAGGACATGTTGTATCTACACTGAGGGGGGATCTGACTGAGCGGTGACGCACTGTACATCCTGCACCAGACATAGCCAGACACCAAGATTTATCATTACATCCAATACCAGACCGCCATCCTTTCCTTTCTATACTGGGATAGGACAGTCCAATCTCACATCTCCCTTTCTGGTTCCACTCTACCTCCCAGTAATGTCTTCCTGAGGAGAGGCCACATCTGCTTAACACCTGGGCATAATACAGGAACCTTCCCGGTGATTCTGGTCTGTTCTGTTCTTCTTCTGTTGTTGTTGCTGTTTTCAGATCTTCTGATATCTTCACACGTCTATGAGCAGTGTCCTCATCCAGCAATATGTCTGGAACATGGAGCCCGAGCTCTGATGTGACATTGGTGACAATATCCCTCATAGATCGGTGTAAGGTCAGTGAGATCAGAACCTCATCCAGATCATCCTCAGACCTGCCCTCTCCACCATCTCCCCCTTTGTCCTCATCATCTCCATGACCACGTACTGTAATGTCACTTTCTTGTAGGAGTCTTATTGGGTCGGTGACATGACACATCTCCTCCACGTGACGCATCTTCCTGGACAGCTCGTCCTCCTCTATTTCCAGCTTCTTGATCAGATCAGATATCTGGGACACAATCTTCTCCTCCTGCCTGGAGATCTCGCTCAGCGCTTTCTTTTCTGCCATTTCCAGTTGCTCCGTAATGTCCATAAATAACTTCCTGACGTTCCTCCTCTTATCAGAGGCCTTCTCCTGGATATTCCTCTGACGATCCTGCAGATTCTGAAGTTTCGTCTGAATTTTTGCTTTTTGTGGGTTTAGTTCCTCCAGATATTTCCTCAGTTTCTTCTTCTTCTTCTCAGACGCCTCATCTAGAAGTTCCACCTGGTGTCCCCTGTGCTCGCCGACCAGACAGCAGGACACACACAAACAAACCGCGTCCTGCGGGCAGTAATACTCCAGAACCTTCTTGTGGAGGGAACATTTTTTGATGCCCAAGGATCTGGTGGGTTCTGTTAATATATGATCCATTGTCTTGTTGTGGGCTGTCAGGTGGTCGTCACATAGAGAGTTCTCACACTGCAGACATGTCCTCACAGCCGGGACAGGAGACTTAGTACAGTAAGTACAGAAGATCCCGGTCTCCTCCATATCAGGCTGAGCAGATGAGAAACGCTCCACTATGTTCCCCAGCTTCCTGTTCTTCTCCAGGGCCGGACGCTCCGGATATTCTGCTCTGCAGTCAGGACAGGAATACACTCCAGCTGCCTCCTGTGCATCCAGCGCACTCACAATACACGAGCGGCAGAAGTAGTGTCCACATCTCAGGGATACGGGGTCTGTATAGAGGCTCAGGCAGATGGAGCAGTCCAGCTCGGCCCTCAGGTCAGCAGACGCCATTGTAGTACGAGGAGCAGGAACCGAAAGTGCAAAAGTCTCTTCATATAAGAGGGCGGAGAGCTCCTGTAGAGGAATTAACCCCTGCAGCTCAGAGATTGTGTTTACTGCTCATTCATACTGAGGAAGACAATGATGAGTGATCACTGACGGGATCTGGTGAGGATCCTGGTGGAGTAGTTGTAGTGACTCCACCTGTCCATAGAGAGAATCCTCCTCCAGAACCAGTAAGGAGAAGAGGAGAAATCACCTACAAAACTGCAGAACAATAAAGTTCTGTCCGTACAAAGATTGGGGGATGAAATGTCGCCTATGTCCTTGCAGGTTACTAGACGCTCCCTGAGTCCAGGGGGGCAGCACATAGATGAGGAGCGTTTTACTTTATAATATCATCTAGCGCTGGCCAAAAATATTTTTTTCCACTTTTTATATAGTTTATAGATCGGCATAAGATCCTAATCCAGATCATCAACTTTACATAGACACAGGTCCATCAAGTCCTAGCAGAGGTAACTTGTGATATTAGATTTTCAAGAAAGACATTGAGGTCCCTCTAGAACCTGTAGGATGAATGGACCATCACCACCTCCTCTGGTGGAGAGCTCCATAGTCTCACTGCTCTTACAGTAAGGATAGCAGACTAGCAGAATAAATCCAGGCTGATCGTAACACTGCTGAGGTCACAGCTCCAGGAACGGTACAGGAGAGCTTTATAGGTGCGACAAACAACGCGTTTCAGGACCGTACCGATCCCTTCGTCAGGTACAATACACTATAAACACAGAGAGCTTCAGTTTAAAAAGACAATTTGGCGGTAAAAGACAGAGCGGAGGAGACTAGGGACGCCCCTCCGAACTGATAGACAAGGAGCCAAATATAATGTCCTTGGAGGTGCAGAAAACGGTCACATAAATTACAATAGGGCCGTCAGTAAGATAAATTGGGCCGAGGTGAAGCAAACCTTAATAATGAAGCTGACATTAGGGCGACATGCACACGGATAAACGGATAAACTGTCCAATTTTAACAGACGTTTTTTTCATTGATGCCTTTCTGAGAAATGGACGTTAAAAACTCATTCAATGAGAAACTGACTTTTTTTACGTCCGTTATTCCGTAAAAAAAAAAAACTGCCATGTGAATAACCCCATAGACTACCATTGGTCTAAAAACAGACGTGTGATGTCCGTTTTTTTCTGTCGTGTGCATGTAGCCTAAGACCAACATATATAGAGAAAAAAAAAGAAATGATTAAACAATTAACCGCACACAATATAAAACAGAATATAAAATGATTCTCAAAGCAAAAACTAATAAAAATGATTAAGTGACTTAAAAATGTATAAATATTCATACCCGCTATGGAAAGTTTATTCACATATGAGTAACGGTGTGCTGCCAGGGGTCCCTTTAAGATGTTATCCCATTCGTGACGCCAAGTGATATGCAGGGGGCAGTTGCCAGCGTCTGGGGTATCCCTTGCCGCTTAAGAGGTTTATACGATATATGTCCCTCTGATAGAGCAAGTTGTCATGACGCCAGTTGCATTGAAGCAACGAGGACATGGAGGCCCCTTTAAGTATAATGATGGCCGTACCCAGACACAGGATTGCCAGAGTGGTGTAGGGTGACCTACAATGTCCCTGTAGATGTGATAGGCACGTGTCACGGTGCTCCTACCTGGATATCCTTGGATCCCAGACTTGGTCGTCCAAAGCAGTGCAAAATGGGTACTTGGATGATAAAGAAACAATTGAGTCCAGACTTTGTACAATGTTGAACAGTAACTTTACTTGACTAAACTTGTTTCACAGACAATCTTCAGGCTTTATCTTGGTCATTAGCAGATTTTCGCTTAACTTTTGGCAGGCAAACACAATCAGCTCTGCTACATATGAACTCTCTCAGCTCTGCTATGCTGGCTGGATTAAATAGGAAACTTTTCCTTTTCTGCTATAACTTTGCTTTCTGTAGTCTGACTCTTTCTTTATCTTTTTCTGTAGCTTTGTCTTTATCTGTCCTCATTCAGAGAATGCTTCTTCCCGACTTCAAGCTCTCTTAGCTTGGCTTTAGGCAATGCAAGCCCAGGAGGGGACATGCAACCACTAGGACTCACAGGCAGGGCCTGTCCAGACAGGACAAGGCCTGCTTCACTCCCCAGCAGGGTATGAGCTGGGCACACAACCTCTCCCCTAGGAGGGGAAGACTAGACAGACCTTCACTAACTAACTCCTCCTCTCTAGAGAAGGCTGGAATGGAACTAGAAGGTTTCTCTCCAGGAAAACTAGCACTGCCAAGTTTGCTGCCATCTGCTGGTGAACCAGGAAATTACATCTTAACATAACTGTTGCTTAGGAAATCATACACATTTTGCAGGACATAGAAATGAATACACAAGATGACACAGGATAATAAGGAGCATTAAGGAGAGTGGACGGGTAAAAATGTGAACGCAGCCTAAGAAAGCCAAAACCTCACTTTTACTTCTTTCAATATTCAGGTTTGAGGTTTCGGACTGGCCGACAGCGCTGTGTTAACCCATTCCTCCCCTGCATAGAACATAGTCTCTCACTTATAGCCCCAGAGATACATATGGAATGTCTCCACTGTCTAGAGAGAGATATAGCGGTATAGTAGGGATGAAAGATATCTGGGCCTCTTAACTATGAGATCAATATGCCGCTACTGTGAGGAGGAGGGAGCAGGGAAGCTACTGAGCATGTGCGTCCACCTCTTACTGTAGGAGAAAATGGACCAGAAGGATAGACAGCAGGGGGCGCTACCAGAGATGAAACGTAATGTACGGCAGGAATCTAACAATACAAATGCATGTATATTGTAATAATACTGTATCTGCAGTGCTGTATTCATTGTACAGTAATACTAATAGTGGGATACCCCTTTAATAGTAAGAGGACATGATTGAAGAACCACCATCTAAAGCCTTGAAAGTGGTCATTGTATCAGGTCCTGAAGCTATACAAGTCACACAGAGGCGGTTGTACACTATGTTACCATATCGTTTTTTCTTTTTACCTCTATGGGGTTAACCGACTTTCATATTCATTTTGAAGTGAGATCTATAGTTTCTGTGATTGTCATTTTGGCCTTTGAAACATTGATTTAAGAGTGGTGGAGAGGAAGAGGAAGAAGGCCACAGAAAAAGAGGGATGACGTTCTTGGAAACAATTATTTTAAAAGCTTAAAGAGGGAAGTTTCATCTACAGAACAAACTTTGCCAGATGATCTGAGTGAGCTAGAGGGACGTCTGGAGCAGGTAGGTGAAAGCAAATACCGCCAGACATCTCACCTTTTGTATCTATAAAGGGTTAACTGGAAGTTAACCACCCCTTGTCACGTGTGGTATCCGTCTGCTTACAGGTACGTTCGTGACAAGTGTTTTATTCGGGATGATGTCCTTCTTCTCCACCATCTCGGGATGGACAAGAGTTACTTGGGCTCTTGTGTCCCGGAAAAAGTTGTCATCTGTGCTATGGGTCTGTTTACCCACGAGAGCTACCCTTGGTTGGTGGCTGACAGGTGGAACTCGGGCATGGTCGCTGGAGGACTTCTCTGTTACCAGGGACAACGGTCCCACTCTTTCCGGACAATTATGTCCGATATGATCCAATTCACCACAAATGTAACAGCCGCGGGTCGCAGCTATGGCAGCAGCAGCAGGCCGTGCTTCAGCTGGTCGTGGTGCCTGCTTCTGAAACTGCCGTTTCACTTGTGCAACTGCTGGTCTGGGAGAAGAAGCACTGGAAGAAACCCCTTCCCCAATCTGGAACAAGATGTCCTTCAATGATGTCATAGGCAACCATTAAACTATAGAAGAAGACCAATACACATAGATAAATAACAAATCGGACTTTATTTAATTGTTTTGGCACTTAAATGGCCGCGATGCTTATTACGATTTCAAATTGATTTTGAGGTATTAACCAAACAAATAAACGTTAACCATTAACCGTACAAATTAATCTAAACAATAACCATCAGTCCACTCAGAGTGACTTAAAGAGGACCTTTCACTAGTATACAAACTAAAAACTAACTATACCTGTGGGCAGAGCGGCGCCCAGGGGTCCCCCTGCACTTACTAGTATGTCTGGGCGCCGCTCCGTTCGCCCGGTATAGGCTCCGGTGTCTGCGCTCCCTCTGACTGATTTTTTGCAGGAGGCGTGTCCCTTGCTGCAGCACTGGCCAATCGCAGCGCACAGCTCATAGCCAGTCTATGAGTTGTGTGCTGCGATTGGCCAGCACTGCAGCAAGGGACACGCCTCCTACAAAAAATCAGTCCAGTACAACAGACGGAGCTGAGACACCGAAGCCTATACCGGATGAACGGAGCGGCGCCCAGGCATACTGGTAAGTGCAGGGGGACCCCTGGGCGCCGCTCTGCCCACAGGTATAGTTAGTTTTTAGTTTGTATACTAGTGAAAGGTCCTCTTTAACCCCAGTGAATAAGCAAA
The DNA here is from genome assembly GCF_014858855.1 of Bufo gargarizans. NCBI lineage: Eukaryota > Metazoa > Chordata > Amphibia > Anura > Bufonidae > Bufo > Bufo gargarizans. Next base: position 194,430,446 of record NC_058087.1, read on the forward strand.
GCGACAAATTAAAAAGGGGAGGGAGGGATATGAATGTTTCACTTACGAGAATGCGCCAGTGACGATGTTTTCTGTTTATATAGGTTCTGGATGTCCGTTGAAGAATCTCCAATCAGCAGTCAAGAAGACCCCGAGATCAAGCAGATGCCTGGGATCAATCCAAAGGCTTATTATCAGGTAAGTAGAGTTATAGTGAATACCATAACTTGAAGGTTGCCATGACATCATGGCTCCCCTCAAGTTATGCACATGTAGTTCGCTCCATGATGTCATAGGCAACCATTAAAACTATAGAAGACCAATACACATAGATAAATAACAAATCAGACTTTATTTCATTTTTGGGCACTTAAATGGCCGCAATGCTTATTACGATTTCAAATTGATTTTGAGGTATTAACCAAATAAACATTAACCATTAACCGTACAAATTAATCTAAACAATAACCATCAGTGACTTAACCCCTAAAGCGCCAACTGCAACCAATTAGGTAATATGCCTCTCAATAATGTTCTGAAGATCAGAAATAAAAATATTGCATCCTATTTCAGATAATTGATCAAGCTCAGGACAATAAAGCCCCCTTAAGAAACCTTCGAGTTCAATGTGCCTGTAGGAGAAATGACCGATGTTTTGCATAAAAATTTCCATTTTCTTATTAATTCTTTTTCTTATTTTTTTCCAAGAAGGACAACTCAGAACAGGACCATGCAAATTTGGGAACAATGTCCGAAAATACTAGAACACGGTTATGAAGTAAGTGTCTTATTTTGAACATTAATTCCTGAAGTTCGTAGACCAATAAATGAGTTTTTATTTTTCCTACATCGAAAGACCCAATGTGTAGAATGACTAAATCAGGAATGTGGGATTTAGATAACAAATAATCAACTTCACGAAGAATATCAGAGATTCTGAGGTTAGAAATTGCTCTCCATTCAATAGAAAATTCTTCGAAGAAACCTAAGTTGTCTAATGAGATCGTCACCTAAAATCCATATGTTCCATTTTGCTCCTGAAATTAATGAATAAGAAGGTTAGGTCTGATATACAATTTAAAACAATTGGACTTCCATCTACCTATGCGTTTTATAATGGAATTATCTAAACCAATTTTTGCTGCAAATGTTGCTGCGCCTATATGAAAAGAATGCGCAGAAGTTTTTTGATTTATGTAACCTAACCTCTGTAAACAATTATGAAGAACAAAATTAAATAGTTTTTTTGTTAAGTAGGAGCCATCAATGTGCGAGAATAAAGTCAAGATTCTTTTTTTTATCTCTCAAACTTATCCAATTTGAAATATTTTCAAAAGGACATATAAATTTGTCAGAAAATTTGTTCAGCGTAAGCCAAACACCTTTACCCATTTGATCAGTCTTAGATCTTTTAATGAATATTTAAAATGGCTCTTTTTCACTTATTATGTCGGAGATGAGTAGAGGGGAACCAGAATGTTTATTTTCTGCCGCAATTTCACCAATTCGAAGTGCGGCAAAAAATGCTAAAGAATAAGCTGCAGAAAACAAACATGTCTCGTAAACAGAGGAGCATACACCTGGTAATTGATTTAAAATTCCAGATAATTGTTGGATGGATAACGGATTGGTTCTTCCTCTTGGAATAGAAGATCTTTTAATACCCTTTATAATCTGTTTGATTTTGAAGTTATTCAAAATGGAGTTGTGACCATTTAATCTGAAAAAGAAGGAAATAGCAGATCACTTTTGAAATGGATTCAGCTGATAAACCTTTTTTCCTTAACTGAATTATAAAAGAATTAAAATTCTCTATCACAAATTCGGTAACTGATAAATTACTTATTTCACAGAACTCCTTCCATTCGAGCCATGCGGCAGAATATGCTGCCCATGTACTTTTGGCTAACGAAAAAGCCAAAATTTTCTTTGTCAATCTTCCGTAATACTCCACAAGTGATCTGGACATGGAATTCCTTTCAGGGATGCTTGAGGTGCCATTGCAAAACATTTCGAAAGCTGCTGACGAGATAAAGCATCAGCAAGATTGTTATTGTCTCCTGGGATAAATTTAGCTTTTAACCATATATTGAACTTAAGACAATGTAAAACTAATTTTCTTAATAACGACGATACCAAAGGTGACTTGGATGACAGACAATTTATGCAAAAAAACACCCATATTGTCCGAACATAATAAAATTCGCCTGTTTTGGAATTAATTAAAAATTAATAGCGAGACCAAAACAGGGAATAGTTCAAGAAAAACTAAATTTTTAGAATACTTTTTGTTCTCGACCCAAACTTGAGGCCATTTTTCAGCAGACCAACTATTGTTGAAGAAGGCTCCATAACCGATAGCATCTGATGCATCAGTGTAAAAAGATAAAGTGTAAGAGTCGACAAGTTCTTCTTGCCAAATTGTGTGCCCATTAAAGTTGTTCAAAAATTGGAACCATATAGTAATATCGAATTTTAATTCTCTGGTTATTCTTATATGAGAGAAAGGAGTAGACTTACCTGCTGTGGCTGCATAAAGTCTTTTAGAAAAGACATTTCCCATGGGAATCACTCTAGTAATGAAATTTAAAGAACCGAGTAAAGACTGTAGATGTTTAAGAGTAATTTTCTCCTTGCAAGCAATCGAGGATAGGAGTTGTATAGTTTCAGAATTTTTTTTCCCTCGGTATACTGAACTCCATAGCATCTGTATTGATGTTAATACCTACAAAATTTTAAGATGTAGTAGGAAAAACTGTTTTTTCCATAGCTAGCGGGATATTAAAATAATCAGCAATACCGATGAACTTGTGAAGGAGATTCATACATTCTGGAGTATCCCTACAACCTATAAATAAAAAGTCATCAAGGTAATGTAGGATAAATCCAGAATCTGAATGAACTTCTGCTATCCAATGCAAAAATGTGGAAAAGGCTTCGAAATAGAAGCAAGATAAAGTAAAACCCATGGGGAGGGCCATATCATAAAATAACTTATCAAGTAATTTAAAACCAAGAGAATTATAACCATTCGGATTTAGTCTGCTTTAGCTAGAAGAGCATGACGACCAGCTTTTTGAAGAAGATTCAAAGCTTGATCAAACAAAGAATATTTAACACTAGCTTTATTCTTGTTGATTTCATCATTAAGAGAAAATTGTTTTGGAAAAGATAGATTGTGTATAAGGCGGTAAGAATTAGGCTCTTTTTTGGGAACAATAGCTAATGGGGAAACACGGAAATTAAGAAAGGGAAGAGAATCAAATGGACCCGCTATTCTGCCTGCAGAAATTTCAGACAGTATCTTATCTTTGACAATATCTAAATTTTTCTTAACAGAAGCTGCGTTTTCAACAGAAACGCAACCTGGACCAACGAATTGAGGTACGTAAAAACCCCTGGAAAAACTATGATATAGAAATTTAGCCATCTGAATGTTTGGATAAAACTTTAACCACTGGAGTAATCTTTGTAAATTCTGTGGCGTCACCCGACTTATTTGAATAAATGTCTCTGCTGGAATTTGGAAAATGAATTCCCTGTTTTTTTAAGCATTTGTTAGCTGGGTGAGGACCGGCACAGTAGGAACATTCATGGCGGTATCTGCAATTGGATTGCCATCTACAGTAAGCCTCGTTGAAGGCAAAACAGATACCTTTTTTGAGATTATTGGGATTAGATTGTTGGCGAAAAATATCGTTTTTATTGGGAAGCATAAGGCTCAACCACAGGCCTACGTCTTTGCTACCCCAGCTTAAATTAGGATAAACCGCAATCTTTTGGCGAAAGGATTCGTCATAAGAACACCATCCCATGCCTCCAAAGTTTCTGTAAGCTTCTAGTATAGAGTCAATGTGATAAAAAGAGACCGGTACACAAAGAGGGGTGTTTTCCCCTAATACAGCAGCGTAGATGCAAAATGCCTGAATCCAATTTGAGAAATGTTTTTTGTAGCAGTTTCTTCTTATCATCAGACTCTAATTTTTTATCTTTAGAGGAATTGTTTTTAACGATTTAATTAGAGGAAGGTAATAAGGAAAAAATTTCGATATAATCTTTCCTCCAAATTTTTTCCTTAATAGTTTAAGAGAGGTGAAAACCTAAAGGGGAAACTTGACAAGCCATAACTTCTTTTACTACCGTCTCTCTGATCCCGAAACTGTTTTCAAGCTCCAGGACAAAGAGCTCTGATGTATTAATGGCAGGAGAAATAGGTAAAACTGGAGTAGCATCTGTCACATTAATGTCAATGTTGGACTGGCTACAAATTGCAGGTTCAGACCAAACATTGCCAGGTGTAACAGATTGCTTGTGTAAGAATTGAATAAATTCATTAAATAATCGAATCTTTAGAGAAGAGTCTAAAACCAGAGTAGAATTGTCCAGAGAAGAAGTGCCCTGCAAGGCGCAGTCACTTATAAAAAGATCAACAGGTATTTCACCACTCAGCTGTTGATCAGGCAGGCGGTTGGTAGTTGCTGCACGGGCGGACTGTAGAGTGGCAGTTGGAGAGTTGATCCGTCTACGATGAGAATTACTGGCCCCCCTGTTAACCGAAGTAGGCTGCAAGCTGGTTTTCTTGTTGGAAGGAGGAGGCACATATTGGGATGGAGAGTATGCCCTCTTTACCTTTCTATTGCGCTTCCTGGCTGGAGACGTAACCTCCGATTCACTGCGTATGCGCGCGCCAGTGACGGAGATTACATCGATTGGATGAGGGCTCGCGCTGCGTCCTGGGCAGACTGGATCAGGGGAAAAAGTGGGTTGAATGAGTTCTTCTTGTCCGGATGGAAGCAGAAGACAGCGACGTAGCCAGGCTTCACCTCCTTCGTTTTCAGCCTTCAAAATTAACTGTTTAAGAAGATCCTCCATGGTGAATTGCAGAGCAGGTCCTTACGAGAATGCGCCAGTGACAATGTTTTCTGTTTAAATAGGTTCTGGATGTCCGTTGAAGAATCTCCAATCAGCAGTCAAGAAGACCCCGAGGTCAAGCAGGTGCCTGGGATCAATCCAAAGGCTTATTATCAGGTAAGTAGAGTTATAGTGAAGACCATATTTTGAAGGTTGCCATGACATCATAGCTCCCCTCAAGTTATGCACATGTGGTTCGCTCCATTCTCTGGTGCTTGGCAAGGCAAGGTTTTTATCTGCCAAAGCAGCAGCCTCCCGCAGATTCTTTGGCTTGTGCTCACAGACATACCTTTTCACTTTTGGCAGACAGTGGCAAATAAACTGCTCTCTCTGGATCAAGTCGGCTAAAGACTGACGTGTATTTTCAGTTAGAAGGGTGTACCACTGTTCATGGCAAAATCCATAAAGGTCTCCTCAAGGCCTCGCTGAAGCGAACTGAACTTCTGCCTGTATGACTCTGGTGTCAACATGAATTTTGTGAGCACAGCAGTCCTGATTTCTAAGAATGTACCGCGTTGCTCCAGCGGCAGCTCTAGCAGTGCGTCTCTGGCTCTGCCTTTCAGGGCGGACATAAGGTGACCAGCCCACTATACTTCTGGGATTGCATAATTTTGCATAGTTTAATATCTTCATCATCCTTGTCCATTTCTGGTAACCTTGGCCTAATAATCGGCTGGATAGCTGCCGGAACAGCCGTCTGGTTCAAGAGTTGCAATCTGATTTGCTCCATGTTAAGCTCATGTTGGCGAGCCACAGCTCGTTGAGCGCGCTCCTCAGCAGCAATACGTTCAGCGCGTTCAGGAGCGCACTCCTCCCTCAGCCAATCACTATATTCCTTAGGCCTCATGCACACGACAGTATTTTTTCACGGTCCGCAAAACGCGGACGCGCAGACGCGGATGACAATCTTGTGTGCCTCCGTGTTTTTTCACTGACTCATTGACTTGAATGGGTCCGCGAACTGTTGTCCGTGAAAAAAATAGGACAGGTCATATTTTTTTGACGGACTGGAAACACGGATCACGGACGCGGATGACAAACGGTGCATTATCCGAGTTTTCAACGGACCCATTGAAAGTCAATGGGTCCGCAGAAAATCACGGAAAACGGAACAACGGACACGGAACACAACAACGGTCGTGTGCATGAGGCCTTAGGGTTGTTCAGCGCCCACTGCTGCATAGCTTCCTGGTGTAACAAAGGGCCAGGATTGTGGAGAGTCAGTGGACTACTATACCCAGCAATGCGAGCACCATCTCCCTGGTCTCCAGCTGTGATATCAGCATCCATCAGCTATACAGTGTGCTTTCACCAAGAGCCAAATTAAAGATAGACAGAATAACAGAGAAAAGGAAGGGAACACTTCAGCCGCTATGTATTAATAAAATAAACGCATTGTTTAAGAGAAAAAAATACAATTCTCGTTTTTTCAGTTGTATGGTGTTAAAAACATACGACTGAGACTCTGAAACAATTAAACAGCAATCCCACCGCTGCCACCAAAATATGTCACGAACCGCGCCCACAGCCAAGCTAAGCCCGGTGCAACCACCTCCAGTTGCTACTGGTAACACAGGCGCCTGCCAGAAAGAGCCTGTCCGCGTAACACGGCTGTGACAATATATAGGTGCCGAGAATCACTCAAGCATTACCTCCCCACACCCTATATTTGCTGCCACCAGGTTCGTAAAGAGAACCACACTAAACCTGAGGATCAGAGATTTTGATACTGTAATTGCCAATCTACCATCAATTAAGCATCAACTTGCTCCCTGCCGATCGATATCTTATCGATCGCCTATGACCTATTGCCCTGTCACACGTGGGTGCTATGTGTCACTTCCCTGGACACAATAATCTTCTCTCAGATGACCCACATCTGATTGGACAGTCCCCATACACATACAATCGTCATACAATTAAATCTTAACCATAACACTGAAATATACTAATTCTCTCCTGAAGGAAGTTGGATTCTGGAGCTGTTAATATTTCAGAGCGAAAGGAAAGAAATAGTTCTTTTTAATGGAACAAAGTCAGTCACAGCAAGATGCGTTTTCAAAGATTTACAGAAAATATGGTAGACAAGACATAGGGCAGGAAATGTAAACAAAAGGGGTTTAACATAGAAAAAATACCTTTCATAAATGAGTATACTAGCGCCACAGTGTATAACGCAGGCGCGCCGGACTGCAGACACTGCTGGCAGTTTGGGAGTTAAAATCCCACTGTCTTCCTGCTAAAGCTACATAGCTGGTTGTTGGTGTTCGCTCCCCCCCCCTCCCTTGTGGGGGCGGGGTAATGGGTGAAGATACCACCCTTAGAGTTAATAAAAAGGAGGGTCATCCCTGTGTCTTGCCTCTTAGTCTCCGGCACCTCTGGAAGGAAGCTTCCCCCCCCCTCCCTCCCTTTGGTTATTTTTCCGATGTTTTGCATGTTTATTTTCAGATCTGATTTAAGTCACAGCAGGAGGTCGGAGGATTACAAGAGTTACAACGGAGGGGAAGGCGGACTTGCGCACCAATGTTTGGTGTGGCATAGCGCTTCTCGCACTCCGGGGACCGGCTTTGGGCCGGGCAGTTTATAGTTGATGGTTATTCTCAAAGGATTGAGTCTAAAATAATGAATAAGAATAAAGCTGTGACCGACCTTCCACCCACAAAAATTTGGCTGTTAGTGTCGTTTTTCCAGGCAGAGAGACAGGAGTTTGTGTGAGGTGTGTCAGTTGTCTGCAGTCTTATCTCGTCTCTTAGGTTATGTCTAGAGTCCTGCACACATTTGGTGTCCTGTCAGAGCGGTTACCACACGGCTCTCTCATCTGCTGCTGCTCTCAACTGAACTCCAAAATGGCTTCCTGCATCCACCTCACACAGACTCTGACAGGTTGCCTAGGTAACCAACCTCTTACTGAAATGGCTGCCAGTTCAGTAATTTCTAACAGAAAATTAGCAGATTAGAAATAGATTAAAACTCCCAAGGGGCAAGTGTACGTCCCTGTCCCTGAAATGCGGCTGAATTTAGATGGCTGTGTGTGGGTGTGACACATCATGGCGCTGTGCTATTGTTTACTATATTAATACACCACCATCACCACAGTAGGGAAATCCGGGTGAAGCGCGCAATGACGTCATCGCGCGCCCCTGTGCCGGGTATGAGTATTTAGCTTTTAGGGTTTTTATTTTTATTTTATGTGCAACTTTGGGGGACATAAGGGGGGTGCACACAGGAGGACATGTGGGGGGAAAATGTGGTGGGATACTGTGTGGCGGGCAAATTAATATATGGGCAATGTGGGGGAAACTACTGTATGGGGCAGTGTGAGGGAAACTACAGTATGGGGGCAGTGTGGGGGACACTACTGTGTGGGGCAGTGTGGGGGGAATTACTGTGTGGGGGAACTAATGTGTGGGGAAAATTACTGTGGGAGCAGTGTGGGGGGAAATTACTGTGTGGGGGAAATTACTATATGGGGGCAGTGTTAGGGAAATTACTGTAGGGGGCAGTGTGGGGGGAAATTACTATATGGGGCAGTGTTAGGGAAATTACTATATGGGGCAGTGTGGGGGGAATTACTATATGGGGCAGTGTGGGGGGAATTACTATGTGGGGCAGTGTGGGGGGAATTACTGTGGGAGCAGTGTGGGGGAAATTACTGTGTGGGGGAAATTACTATATGGGGGCAGTGTTAGGGAAATTACTGTAGGGGGCAGTGTGGGGGGAATTACTATATGGGGCAGTGTGGGGGGAATTACTGTGGGAGCAGTGTGGGGGAAATTACTGTGTCGGGGAAATTACTATATGGGGGCAGTGTGGGGGAAATTACTGTGTGGGGGAAACTACTGTATGGGGCAAATTACTGTGTGGGGGCAGTGTGGGGAAAATTACTATATGGGGCAGTGTGGGGGAAATAACTGTGTGGGGGCAGTGTGGGGGAAATTACTGTGTGGGGGCAGTGTGGGGGAAATTACTGTGTGGGGGCAGTGTGGGGGAAATTACTGTGTGGGGGCAGTGTGGGGGAAATTACTGTGTGGGGGAAATTACTGTGTGGGGGCAGTGTGGGGGAAATTACTGTGTGGGGGCAGTGTGGGGGAAATTACTGTGAGGGGGCAGTGTGGGGGAAATTACTGTGTGGGGGCAGTGTGGGGGAAATTACTGTGAGGGGGCACTGTGGGGCAGGGGTGTAGCGTGGGGGGGGGGGGGCGCGTTGCCCCGTGCGCAAAATTGCAGGGGGCGCCAGGCAGCAAACACTTCAATGAGGGTCATGGGAGCCTACGGCTCCCGTCCCCTCAGTTCTTCCTCATAGGCTTCAGGCTAGTGGCCTGAAGCCTATGAGGCAGTAGAGCGACCGTAGTGTCTAGAATGGAGTTGCTCCTAGGAGGTATAATGTCAGGGGAAGAGGCGGAGTCTCATCATCCAGAGGGCGGGGTCTAAAGATGTGCAGGAGATTCTACAGAGCAGCATGTTGGAGAAAGGAACAGAGTCTGCAGCCGGTCAGTATGTGGAGGAGAATAGTGACTGGTATTTTTACTTTGGTGGCTTTTTGCAGGGGCTGATGGGAGAAGGAATAATCTTTGTACTGGAGACAGTATGTTAGAGGGGTCTGAAGAGAGGGTAGTGGGGGTGATATTATTTACATAGGACTGTATGCTGGAGAGGCTAAAGGCAGGGGGGTGATATTATTTTACATGGGACTGTATGCTGGAGGAGCTGAAGGCAGGAAGAGTGCTGAATTTTACATGGGACTGTTTGCAAGAAGGGCTGGAAGGCAGGGGGACTGATGTATCTTATGGGACTGTATGCTGGAGGGGCTAAGGCAGGAGAGTGATGTACCTTACATGGGACTGTATGCTGGAGGGGCTGAAGGCAGGGGGAAGGTTGTATCTTACATGGGACTGTATGCTGGAGGGGCTGAAGGGGGGGGCATAATTATTACTATAATACTGCAGAGGGGGCCATTATAATATTAATAATAATAATACAGAGGAGGAAATAGTAATACAGAGGGGCCAGTATATATTATAATTATACAGAGGGCATTATAGTTATGGGCACTACGGGGGAGGGGAGGTCTGTTATCTGAGGATGATAGTAAAGTGAGAAATCCCCCAAAAATCTGTGAAACTCTACAGAGACGAGACGCGGCTGAAAGAAGGTGTCATGGCGGTCCTATCTCCGAATGAAGATGCTGAGGAAAGTCTACATCACAGGAGACGTCACTGGATGTAACAGGTATGGTGCAGTATTCTCCTGTATATTTCATAGCAATGTATGTTATGTCCATACAAATATCTGTTTGAGTAGGGGGGGGGGGGGGGGGGTGGATATAGAATTTGGGCCACACTGCCAACGCCTGGCCCCAGACTTCAGGTCACACTGTGCGTGTTCTGAATTCTGGGGCCTCACATCCATCTACTACATTAGCCCCCCAATTTTTGAACAAAACATATGCAGTTGTTTAGATCTTTGTTAGATCAGGTTAGATCAACTGTTGTTTGCGTTAGATCTCATACAGAAGTAGAGATATTAACAGTTATTTGCAGGGGGGCTAACCCGTCATCAGACCCCCTTATCAAACAGTTAGCTATTTTGGAAGATATTTGTTAGATCCGCTATGATCAACTAGTTGTTTTGTTAGATCTCACATAATTACAGACTTATTAAGTGATTAATGAGGGGGGGGGGGGGGGCTAGCTGCAGACTAATAGGCCTTCGTTAGATCCGGTAACATCAAGTGGTTTCAACGTTAGATCTCATATAATTGCAGAGATATTTCACATGTGTGTAATACCAAATATCCATAATGTCTCTGTAATTATATCAGATCTAACGTTAAAACCACTTGATGTTACCGGATCTAACGAAGGCCTATTAGTCTGCATCAAATTTTACCAGAAAATTGCATGTGTGGGGGCTAGCCCCCCCCTCCTTATTAATCACTTAATAAGGTCTCATGCACACGACCGTTGTTGTGTTCCGTTCCGCAAAATGGAGTTCCGTTGTTCCGTGATCCGTTTCTGTTTCCGTGTGTCTTCCTTTATTTTGGGAGGACCACCAGACATAAAGGAAAGTAAAAAAAAGTCAAGTTTGCCATGCAAATGATAGGAAAAAAACGGACGCGGATGAATCTTGTGTGCCTCCGCGTTTTTTCACGGTCCCATTGATTCCGTGAAAAAAATAGGACAGGTTATATTTTTTTGACGGACTGGAACCACGGATCACAGACGCGGATGACAAACGGTGCATTAGCCGAGTTTTCAACGGACCCATTGCAAGTCAATAAAAAAGGGGGTCAGTCAGCACATCCCAAAGCGCAGAACAAGACTGTTAAACAAAACATGCAATGCAACAGCTCACTGCAAACCAAATAAAGTACAAAATTGCATCATAATTGCAAATGCTATACTAATAAGTTAGAGATGCTTGGCAAATCGTTTTGTACAAAATTATTTGAGCCCGTCTGCCACACGTCAAGGTGATCTCTAGTTAGACGGGTTCCTAACACAAAATTTTACCTGTTATGTGCCATGACGGCTACCATATAATTCAGAAAGTGCAGGTTCCACATGCATGCTGGATCCGCCTGAATTTCTGTCATTTTTGGTGCCAAAATGGCCTCTATTATATCCACGGAAAGCAGTTACCAGCATGCATGCCGGGCCTACTCCACACCACTCCCGGCGCCACACAGCCACCAGGAACTGCAATGAGAGTCCACACACTATCTCTCTCCTGGTGCCATATGGCTTCAGTGAGTGGGGAAGGGGGGGGGAGCAGGCCAAGCTATATACTAACACTAATTAAAATCAGCCAATGGGGCAGACGAGCTGATCAGGAGTGCACGACCAAGGAGGCAGCCACACCTCTAGCACAAGCTGCAAAGAAAAAAGGGGGTCAGTCAGCACATCCCAAAGCGCAGGGGCACGTTGCTATGGCTGAGAACAAGACTGTTAAACAAAACATGCAATGCAACAGCTCACTGTACTTGTACTTTATTTGGTTTGCAGTGAGCTGTTGCATTGCATGTTTTGTTTAACAACATTGCAAGTCAATAGGTCCGCAGAAAATCACGAAAGACGATACAACGGACACGGAATAAAACAACGGTCGTGTGCATGAGGCCTAAGTCTGTAATTATGTGAGATCTAACAAAACAACTAGTTGATCATACCGGATATAACAAATATCTTTCAAAATAGCTAATTGTTTGGTACATTTTTTGATACGGGGGGCTGATGACGGGTTAGCCCCCCCTGCAAATAACTGTTAATATCTCTACTTTTGTGTGAGATCTAACGCAAATCTAACCTGATCTAACAAAGATCTAACCAACTGCATATGTTTTGTTCAAAAATTTTGATATGGGGGGCTAACACGGCTGAGGTCATTATCTGTACTCAGAGTTATCCCTGTGTTATCTGTAGGCACTCTAGGGGACATTATAGCTGCTGTGGACACTATAGGGACATTTGGGGTAATTTATCAAACTGGTGTAAAGCAGAACTGGGTTAGTTGCCCATAGCAGCCAATCAGATTCCACCTTTCATTTTTGACAGCTCTTTTGGAAATCCAGTTCTACTTTTCACCAGTTTGATAAATTACCCCAATTACAGTATGTCACTATTTTTTCTGCAGTATAGTACCTGGGGCATTGGGGGCACAACGGGCACAGTATTGGGGACACCAGGATGAAGGGGTGATGGAAAAGCGGAGAAATCTAACGTATCTGTGTTACAAACTCTGTAGAGACGAGATGCGGCTGAAAGAATTTGTCATGGCGGTTTATCGGAGGAGAAGAGGAAAGAGAAGGTCTACATGACAGGAGATGTCCCTGGAAGTAAGAGGTATGTGGTCAAGTATTTAGGGGGGGGGGGGCAGAGGAAAAGACCCGGCCCGGGTGGCAAACACACTAGGCACGCCACTGCTCTCATCTGAGAGCGGCCGACTCATCTCGCTGGGATATGCAACCAGTGTCAGATAGGAGCCGGTCCCAAAGGTGGGAACCACAGCGATCTCCAGAGTGGCCCCCATCTCAGATAGTAATGACATATCACTAGGACAGGGGTACTCGGGTAGTTGTTGTAAAGGTTCACCTGGGTCTGCCGGAGGGTGAGGGTCTGAGCCGCAAAAAAATAAAATAAAAAAGGGAATAACAAAAACCACACAGTTCCGCCGCCTAGATGGCTCCCCCACATTTATGCCTCCCTCATAGTGATGCCCCATTTAGGAGTCACTCACACAGCCATATGTTTGGACCTCATTTTGTGGATTGATGCGGACCCAATCATTTCAATGGGACCCCAAAAGAAGCGGACAGCGCACTGCGTCCTGTCCACATCGTTGTATCTGTTCCACAAAAAATTGAAGTAACATGTCCTATTCTTGTCCGTTTTTCACACCGCTCTGCTCTGTTGTCTGAGCGCAGCAGGGGCGATGGTGTCACCTGAAGGTAGATAAGTTATCCAGCGTATTGTAAGTGAAAATCAATCCTTTATTGTAATAAATCGCATAAAAAACCCTGCATGTCCGTGCTCTCAGCTGACGCGTTTTGACCGACAAGCGATCTTACTCCTAGAATAGACATCCGCATCCCCGGATTATATATGGGGTAAGCCGGCTCCCCATAGTGTGCCCACCATCAGCACAGGGCTCATTACTGGGAGGGATGGGCGACCCCACACACAGCATCGCCGCTCAGTAAGTGACAATACAAACATAATAAAAGTGACCGGAAGCAGGAAAATAGTAAAAAGCCTAAACCGCAGTGTACCGCGTTCTAAACATGAACGGACTACAGAATATCCGCTAGTAACAGGTCATCGTATCTCTGCCGGAATTAAACCTGCAGGGAAATGAGTGTTTATGGTTAACACCCAAAACCGTCACGCTGTAATAGGCGTCGCTGGACGTCACTAGTGATGATGTCACTACGCGGGGCTTGCACTGAACTACAGGCTCCCTGCTTCACCACTGCGTCCTGAGGGGGCAGATACAGCTGAATGTGGGGCATGCAGGGGGCTGGACCGCGGTCTGCCCCTGAGAGAGGATATTCAGGAGATAGGAGGAGATCCCGGAGGTGGCACCCACCCCCGACATTAGTGCCACACCCCAGAGATATACCACCAGTGTCTGAGATGGGTAAAACCTTTTAACCCCTTAATGACCAGGCCATTCTTCACCTTAACCACTTAAGGACCACAGGTTTATACCCCCCTAGTGACCAGGCCCTTTTTTACAAATTAGCACTACACAACTTTAATGGTTTATTGCTCGGTCATGCAACTTGGCACCCAAATGAATTTTACCTCCTTTTCTTCTCACAAATACAGCTTTCTTTTGGTGGTATTTGATTGCTGCTAAGATTTTTCGTTTTTCCGATATTAATCAAAATAGGCTGCAATTTTCTCAAAAAAGTGTATTTTTAACTTTCTCTGGTTAAATTGTTCAAATATAATTACATTTCTATACAAGTTTGTGTCAGAATTTATTGTGCTACATGTCTTTGATATAAAAAAAATGCAATAAGTGTATATTTATTGGTTCGCGCAAAAGCTATAGCGTTTACAAACTATGGTACAAAAATTTGAATTTCTGCATTTTGAAGCAGCTCTGACTTTCTGAGCACCTGTCATGTTTCTTGAGCTGCTAGAATGCCAGGATAGTATAAATACCCACCAAATGACCCCATTTTAGAAAGAAGACACTCCAAAGTATTCGCGGAGGGGCATAGTGAGTTCATGTATGATTTTTATTTTTTTTCACAAGTTAGCGGAAAATGACACTTTCTGAGAACATAAAATAAAATTTAAATAAAGTTCCCACGGAGTCACTATGCCCCTCAGTGAATACCTTGGGGTGTCTACTTTCTGAAATGGGGTCATTTGTGGGGTGTGTTTACTGTTCTGGCATTTTGGGCGGTGCTAAATTGTGAGCAACCCTGTAAAGCCTAAAGGTACTCGTTGGACTTTTGGCCCCTTTACGCACCTAGGCTGCAAAAAAGTGTCACACATGTGGTATCGCCGTACTCAGGAGAAGTAGGGCAATGTGTTTTGGGGTGTATTTTTACATATACCCATGCTGGGTGAGAGAAATATCTCTGTAAATGACAACTTTTCCCATTTTTTTTATACAAAGTTGTCAATTTACAGGGAAAAAAAAGGAGGGGAAAGGCGTTTGCCAGAACATAGGAGCTCCGCCCAACATCCAAACCCACTCAGCTCGTATACCCGATTTCTCCATTCACATCAATCGATGTGGATGAATAAATCATTGCCGGGATTTTTTTTATATACAAAGTGTTTGCCAAAGCAAACACTTTGCTCATAAGCCTCGGCAAACGTATCTTTTTTACTGCAGAGGAGAAATCTCGTCTTGCAGCGCCGCATACACCGACTTTTGTGTAATCTGACAGCAGCGCAATGAACCAGTGCTACAGCTGGTTCATCGGTTGGTCCACCTAGAACGTAAAAAAAAAAATTCAAATAGGCCGCAATGCAATCAATTTATTAACATTAACTGCAAACCTCTCCTTCCCCATGGGACAATGTGCAGTGAGATGTGGCGAAGTGCGTTATGCACTTTGTTCCAGGTGAAAGGAGAGGTTTGCAGCATCTCTGTGTGAATGGGCCCTAATAGCCCTGTGTGCCTGTCCTGTGAGATGCAATCCCTATGCTAAGTGTACCTGTGTGTGGTACTTGCGGAAACACTCCCCTAAGCATAGGGCAGGGTGGTCAGGGCAGTCAGGACAGAAATAGCAGGTGTCACACCTTATTCCACTCCTGCTACAGACACAACATCTTTTTCGGGGTGACGGTTGGGTTGAGTTACCAGCAACGACATTGGGGAAATGTCGCTCGTGTAGACGGCTCACTACACTGGTGGATGGGGCCACGGAACCACCTGGATACAGGAGGTTCTCGATGATCTCTTCCTGAAATTTGAGCCTTACTGTAGAGAACAAAACTATTATACAGTGCCAATTGAAATAAATATACAGACACCTTCTTATACCAGCGTCTGGTGCGGCGGGACACTAAATAAGGAGCCAACATCTGGTAATTGAAGTCCACCCCTCCCATGAGCAAATTATAGTCATGGACCGAGAGGGGCTTTTCAATGACACTGGTTGCTCGTTCAATTTGGATTGTCGTGTCTGCGTGAATGGAGGAGAGCATGCAAACGTCACGCTTGTCTCTCCCTTTCACCACGAGCAGTTCTTGGTTACACAGTGTGGCCCTCTCCCCCCTTGCAAGACGGGTGCTAACGAGCTGTTGGGGGAAGCCCCGGTGACTAGGTCGCGCAGTGCCACAGCAGCCAATCTGTTCTAGAAACAAATGCCTGAAGAGGGGCACACTTGTGTAGAAATTGTCCACATAAAGATGGTACCCCTTGCCAAATAAGGGTGACACCATCCTAGACTGTCTTCCCACTGCTTCCCAGGTAGTCAGGGCAACCGACCGGCTCCAGGGTCTGATCTTTACCCTCATAGACTCGAAAACTGTGCGTATAGCCTGTGGCCCTTTTAACAGAGCTTATACAATTTGACCCCATACCGGGCGCGCTTGCTTAGGATGTATTGTTTGAAGCCAAGGCGCCCGGTAAAATGTATCAGGGACTCGTCTATGCAGATGTTTTGCTCAGGGGTATACAAATCTGCAAATTTGGTGTTAAGGTGGTCTATGAGGGGCCGAATTTTGTGGAGCCGGTCAAAAGCTGGGTGGCCTCTGGGACGGGAAGTGACGTTATCGCTAAAGTGCAGGAAACGCAGGATGGCCTCAAATCGTGCCCTGGACATGGCAGCAGAGAACATGGGCATGTGATGAATTGGGTTCGTGGACCAATATGACCGCAATTCTTTTTTTTTTTTTTGTCAGGTCCATGTTGAGGAGAAGGCCCAGAAAAGTTTTAAATTCGGAAACTTGGACGGGTTTCCACCGGAAAGACTGGGCATAAAAGCTTCCCGGGTTGGCGGATATAAATTGAGTGGCATATCGATTTGTTTCTGCCACGAGCTCCGCAGTCAAGAACAGCTAAAAAAAATCCCAGGGCTGAACCGATCTGAGCTGTCTCAACCCGAAATCCAGACTGGGCGGTGAAAGGGGGAACTACTGGTGCGGCTGAAGTTGGGGGCTACCAATCAGGGTTTGCCAGCACCTCAGGGACTCTAGGGGCTCTTCGGGCCTTTCTGTGCGGTGGCTGCGACGGGGGAACTAATGCACGTGCCACCATACCAGCTTCAACTGCCCTTCTGGTGCTCGCCACTTCACCATGTTGTACGGCAGTGCTGGTACTAGGTCCAGGATGGGCTGCGCTGCTGGTGTATGCCTCACCACGTAATCCGACAGCGCCAGCCCCACTCTGCTGCCCTTGAAGAGGATCCTGCACAACCTGTGGTCTAGCAACACGGGGCCGGGTACGCCTGGTGCTATCAGGGACCTCAGCCTCCTCGTCCGAACTTTGGGTCAGAGAGCCACTGCTTTCTACAGGTTCGTATTCTGACCCGCTGGATTCGTCAGATGAGGGTTCCCATTCCTCATCCGACTGGGTCAGAATCCTGTAGGCCTCTTCAGAAGAATACCCCTTCCTTGCCATTTGGTCAACTAAATTTAGGGGGTATTCCCTGAGACTACCCAAGAAAAAAAGCAAGCTTGTCTTACAAATGGGAGGCTAGCGAAGTACCGGAGGCCGCTGCGATTGATAAAAAATATCAAAACAGATTTTTTTATCGCCGCAGCGCTTGTGAAGTGATTGTGCAGTGATAAAAATAAATAAAAAAATTTGTCACTGCGGCGGGGCGGGGGCGTGGGTAAACGCACGTGTGGGCGACCGATCAGGCCTGATCGGGCAAACACTGCGTTTTAGGTGGAGGGCGAGCTAAGGTGACACTAATACTATTATAGATCTGACTGTGATCAGTTCTGATCACTTACAGATACTATAAAAGTACCAATGCTTATAAGTGACTGCGGTGCGGTGGGCTGGGCGCTAACCGACGCTAACTACCTAACCAAGGGGCCTAAACTATCCTAAAACCTAACAGTCAATACTGGTCAAAAAAATGTGACAGTTTACACTGATCACTTTTTTCCCTTTCACTAGTGATTGACAGGGGCGATCTGGGGCTAAATGTGTTGTGCTTGGTGTACTCACTGGGATCTGTGCTCTCTGCTGGGACCTGAAGCAGGCATTGGCTATTCGTTCAGTCCTATAAGCCTACCCATCCCATAACCTCCACCCCTCCCCTGCCCCATATAAATAAAACACGCCACACCACTGCTTGGATTTAATCGGCCACAGCAGCCGTTTATTAAATAAATACAACATAAATATAACATGAGTTAACCCCTGACGAGGGAGGTCCTAGAAGCCCCAATAACTTTATAAACACTGGAACACCTGCGTCTC
This sequence comes from Bufo gargarizans, assembly GCF_014858855.1. Taxonomy (NCBI): domain Eukaryota; kingdom Metazoa; phylum Chordata; class Amphibia; order Anura; family Bufonidae; genus Bufo; species Bufo gargarizans. The sequence goes on from NC_058087.1 coordinate 194,448,737, forward strand.
CATCTTGCCCCCAGCCGTTGAACCGAGCTCGGAGGCAGCAACTGATGGACGCGTACTTAGTTCCTATCAGCTCCTCAATGAGAGTCCAGCCACTCCCGCGGGGCCCTCCCATCCTCAAGTACCACCATATTTCACCACTTCAAGGACCTCCCCCGCCTCCACGACTGCCGCGACATACAACAACCCCCACCTCACAACCACCTCCTCCAATAGGGTCGGGCGGGTGGGCGATTCCGTCTCCTGGCCAGACTGCTCACACTTCCTCCTCGTTCGTTCCTCTCTCCACTGGCCACGCCCCCCGTCGCCCCAAGCAACTCGCGCCCCACCACCGCTCCCGCCCCCACTCCCCACTAACCCTTTCCTCACCAGTCCTGCCCAGCCAAGCCTCTTCATGGACGTCCTCCCCCACCGCTGCGCTCCTCGTCCGGACTAACTAACTGACGAAAAGGAACCAACAGAGAGCACAGAAGCCATTTAACACATTATATTTATAAATATAATGTGTTAAATGGCTTGTGATTCAATTTTTTGAAAATCACCAACTTGCCAGCGCTGATCATTGGCTGGCAGGTTGGTGACGAACTTCTCCTGCGACTTTTCCCGGCCATCACTGCGCATGTGCGGGCCGGCTATGCGCGTAGTCTCGCGTCTCGCGAGATGACGTGCCGAAGCGTGAGGAACGAATAAATCGACCGCCACCGGAACGCAATCCTGCGTTAGGCGGTCCGGAGGCGGTTAAGGTGAAATAAGGCTGTGTACTTAAGGGGTTAAACTGAGCGCGTGCGACCAGCTCAGCGCGACCGGCCAAAAATAAGAAAAAGAACAGCAGGTGGCGCTGTACAGATCCAGTGTATTGCAGAACTCATTACCTGCGGTTATAACAGACATGATGGCGGAGGAGACCACAGACACCCAGATGATAGGACCGACAACTCTGATGGACAGAAGTAGTCAGACATTTATTCCATAAAAAGGGAAAAAACACAACAAATGCCGCGTATAGTGCGGAAAGAAGCGTCACATTGTCACATCTCTACAGAAATAGGAAAAGCTGATTAATAATTATATGTTCCCCAAATGTGTCCCCGAAACATAAAGAAGCCCCTACAGCGACATCAGTGGAGGACGGGGAAGGGTTAATGATGCCCCCCATGAGGTACGTGCACTCGGCGGTGTATCTCCGCTCCAGGATCCACACCTGTTACCTATATAGTAACTTATAGGCAGAGATTATAACGGGACGTGGACGCATCGGCCTCAGCTTATTATTCTAACAGAGGCTCCATCCCGCACATATAAGAGAACATGTAGGGGTTCAGAGAAGGAGGCGGTGAAGGTGTGTAAGTGTCTGATGGGGTCACACAGCTGATAGAAGGACAGACGCCCGGCCTCACAGTCTAAGAAGACCCCAAGTCTAGGACATGTTGTATCTACACTGAGGGGGGATCCGACTGAGCGGTGATACACTTCACATCCTGCATCAAACATATCCAGACACCAAGATTTACCATTATATCCAATACCAGACTCATCTCCTTCCCTTTCTATACTAGGATAGGACATTCCGATGCCACATCTTCCTTTCTGGTCCCACTCTACCTCCCAGTAATGTCTTCCTGAGGAGAGGCCACATCTGCTTAACACCTCGGCATCATCCTGGAACCTTCCTGGTGATTTTGGTCTGTTCTGTTCTTCTGTTTCTGTTGCTGTTTTCAGATCTTCTGATATATTCACATATTCATTAGCAGTGTCCTCATCCAGCAATATGTCTGGAACATGGAGCCCAAGCTCTGATGTGACATTGGTGACAATATCCCTCATAGATCGGTGTAAGGTCAGTGAGATCAGAACCTCATCCAGATCATCCTCAGACCTGCCCTCTCCACCATCTCCTCCTGTGACCTCATCATCTCCATGACCACATACTGTAATGTCACTTTCTTGTAGGAGTCTTATTGGGTCGGTGACATGACACATCTCCTCCACGTGACGCATCTTCCTGGACAGCTCGTCCTCCTCTATTTCCAGCTTCTTGATCAGATCAGATATCTGGGACACAATCTTCTCGTCCTGCCTGGAGATCTCGCTCAGCGCTTTCTTTTCTGCCATTTCCAGTTGCTCCTTAATGTCCATAAATAACTTCCTGACGTTCTTCCTCTTATCAGAGGCTTTCTCCTGGATATTCCTCTGACGATCCTGCAGATTCTGAAGTTTAGTCAGAATTTTTGCTTTTTGTGGGTTTAGTTTCTCCAGATATTTCCTCAGCTTCTTCTTCTTTTTCTCAGACGCCTCATCTAGAAGTTCCACCTGGTGTCCCCTGTGTTCGCCGACCAGACAGCAGGACACACACAGACAAACCGTGTCCTGTGGGCAGTAATACTCCAGAACCTTTTTGTGGAGGGAACATTTTTTGATGCCCAAGGATCTGGTAGGTTCTGTTAATATATGATCCACTGACTTGTTATGGGCTCCGAGATGTTTATGGCACATGGAGGTCTCACAGTGCAGACATGTCCTCACAGCCGGTACAGGAGACCTTGTACAGTAAGTACAGAAGATCCCGGTCTCCTCCATATCAGGCTGAGCAGATACGAAACGCTCCACTATGTTCCCCAGCTTCCTGTTCTTCTCCAGGGCCGGACGCTCCAGATATTCTGCTCTGCAGTCAGGACAGGAATACACTCCAGCTGCCTCCTGCGCATCCAGCGCACTCACAATACACGAGCGGCAGAAGTTGTGTCCACATCTCAGGTATACAGGATCTGTATAGAGGCTCAGGCAGATGGAGCAGTCCAGCTCGGCCCTCAGATCACCAGAAGCCATTGTGGTACGGAGGAGCAGGAACTGAAAGTGGAAAAGTCTCTTCCCCTAAGAGGGCGGAGAGCTCCTGTAGAAGAATTAACCCCTGCAGCTCAGAGATTGTGTTTACTGCTGATTCATACTGAGGAAGACAATGATGAGTGATCACTGATGGGATCTGGTGCGGATCCTGGTGGAGTAGTTGTAGTGACTCCACCTGTCCATAGAGAGAATCCTCCTCCAGAACCAGTAAGAAGAGGAGAAATCACCTACAAAACTGCAGTACAATAAAGTTCTGTCCGTACAAAGATTAGGAGATGAAATGTCGCCTATGTCCTTGCAGGTTACTAGACGCTCCCTGAGTACAGGGGGGCAGCACATGGACGAGGAGCGTTGTACTTTATAATATCATCTAGCGCTGGCCAAAAATATTTTTTTCTACTTTTTATATAGTTTATAGATCGGCATAAGATCCAAATCCAGATCATCAACTCTACATAGACACAGGTCCATCAAGTCCTAGCAGAGGTAACTTGTGATATTAGATTTTTCAGGGAAGACATTGAGGTCCCTCTAGAACCTGTAGAATGAATGGACCATCACCACCTCCTCTGGTGGAGAGCTCCATAGTGTAACATCTCGGAGTATGTTATCAAACTCTAGTTCCCTGCTACATCATGCTAGGTGTATATTTATTGTCATCCTGTGTAATCTAACAATGCATTTTCCATGATGTGTATTTCCTAAGCCTGTTATTTATATATGCTGTAGTTTTCTATGTACACCAGCAGGTGGCAGCAGTATGTAGCAGATCTTAGCCAGTTTAGTATATCTATACTGGAATAGTTCATTCCAGTCTAGCCCCCCTCTGTGAGCAGAAGTGGGCTGGTCCCATGTCCTGTCTCATGAGGAAGAGAGGAAGTTAGTGTAGTGTACAAGCCCCCCTGCCAGGGGAAGGCTGTGTTGGTAGGAGCTCCCAGTTACAGGGATCCCAACCTAGGATCAAGCCTCGGCTGAGGCCAAAGATCCCTCTTTCCAGTCTGAGCCCTTCAGCCTCGACTGTGGACAAGAAAGCAGCACCTCCAGAACTACAGGAAGAACCATTCCCTGCGAGCAGTCCTGTGAGTACAGATCCAGAGACCAGGAGAAGCTAAATTCCTCCTCAGCTAGTCAGGCCCATACCAAGCAGAAGATAGACAGAGCAGAAGATAAATACCTGCCAGATTCACTAGGCATATGACAAGAAGCAGAATATATATTGATTCCTGCCACATATTGCCAATTCCTGCTGGGACCCAAGACTTATGCTGTAACTCGTATGGATTCATGCTGCCATTAAGTAAAGACCAGTTGGATGATATTTCAAGTCTGGATCTCATTTCTTACTATCAAGGTTCCTCCATTACTCCTACTAACAACACTCATTTATTGCAAGAGAGTCAGGATCCAGGAGTCCAGCCGTAACCAGGTAGGAGACACCGTTGACACTACACAGAGACATTATCCCCACTCTGGCATTCCTCACCTGGTACGTGAGTTATAACATTTTAAAGGGCCCTGAGACTATACCCTGCGCATATTGCAATTGGCGTCACAAACAAAAACTATTAATATTGCGCCAGTGTGCATCAGTCCCAATCCAGCTTACTGCACATAGTCTCACTGCTCTTACAGTAAGGATAGCAGACTAGTAGAATAAAACCAGGCTGATCGCAACACTGCTGAGGTCACAGCTCCAGGAACGGTACAAGAGAGCTTTATTGGTGCGACAAACAACGCGTTTCAGGACCGTACCTGATCCCTTTGTCAGGTACAATACACTATAAACACAGAGCTTCAGTTTAAAAAGACAATTTGGCGGTAAAAGACAGACTAGGGACGCCCCTCCGAACTGATAGACAAGGAGCCAAATATAATGTCCTTAGAGGTGCAGAAAACTGTCACATAAATTACAATAGGGCCGTCAGTAAGATAAATTGGGTCGAGGTGAAGCAAACCTTAATTAATGAAGCTGACATTAACGGGAATCTGTCACCTGCTTTTACCATTTTAGGCTGCTTTCACATTAGCGTTCGGGGCTCCGCTTGTGAGTTCCGTTTTAAGGCTCTCACAAGCGGCCCCGAACGCTTCCGTCCAGCCCTAATGCATTCTGAGTGTCGATGCGGGACTGCGCCTGCGCGAGATTTCTGGCCGCCGACAGGAAGAAGGACGGTATTTCTAGAAGGTAGACGATGACGTGGGGAGGGGGCGGAACCGTTTGCCGGGGCTGTGGGAGGTTATTTGAGGATCAGGAGGCGTTCTTGGGATTCAAATTAAGGCGGGCTGGGCACTGCAGGGGGGCGTCACTGGGCACTGGAGAGGTGGGGGGGAAACACCCCTCTGGGCACCTTGGAGCTTCATTAGCGTATCATAAAAAGGGCTTTTTTATCAAAAGGACAAAACAAAATAAAGTAAGAAGAAGACTGCAGGAAATAAGGTACTTTACTGAGCGCGAAAAGGCAAGGGATTTGAGGCTGTGCAGAAGAGGGGTGACTCCGGTGAAGGTGGTCGAGATGAAGCCTTTCTTAAGGATTTATCCAAATAGGGAGGCGGCGGAGTTGTTGTTATCGGGTTTCAGGGACGGTTTTAAGATCCCGTGTGTTTCGGAGGGAGTTGCGGTTGCCGATCGCAACTTGTCCTCCGCGTTGGCTCGGAGGATAGCGGGCCCGTTTGCAAAGTGTCCGTTGCGGAGTTTGTGTGTTTCGCCATTGGGATTGGTACCAAAAAAGGAGCCGAACAAGTTTTGTCTTATTCACAATTTGTCGTTTCCTGTGGGGAGTTCTGTTAACGATGGTATTGATGACGAGTTATGTTCAGTGTCGTACACGTCGTTTGACGAGGCTGTGCGGCGGGTGAGACGTTTCGGGTATGGGGCGTTGTTTGCGCAAACGGACATTGAGGCCGCTTTTCGTTTGTTGCCCATTCATCCAGATAGTTTTCACTTACTTGGTTTTAGATGGGAGGGGCAATTTTATGTTGATTGTTTACCTATGGGTTGTACTATTTCTTGTTCTTTGTTCGAAATGTTTAGTTCATTTTTAGAATGGGTGGTGAAGCAAGAAGCGGGTTGGAACTCGGTGTTACACTATCTGGACGATATTTTGTTTCTTGGTCCTGCTGGTTCGCTGGCTTGTTCGGTGTTGTTGCGCACCATGGAGCGGGTGGCAGCCAGGTACGGGGTGCCGTTAGCGGTGGAAAAAATAGAGGGACCGGCTACATCAGTCAAGTTTTTGGGCATAGTAATTGATAGCGTGGCAATGGAATGCAGGTTGCCAGAAGATAAGGTGGTAGATTTGCGAGGTGAGGTAGCGTTTCTGCGTAGGGCGAAGAAAGTGCAGTTACGTCGCGTACAGTCGGTTTTGGGTAAATTGAATTTTGCTTGCAGAATTTTGCCCATGGGTCGGGTGTTTTGTAGGCGATTGGCCATGGCTACTGCGGGAGTTAAGGTACCTTTCCATTTTTTGAGGTTGTCTGCGGAGGTGCGGGAGGATTTAGGTGTTTGGGAGCGTTTTTTGGGGGATTATAACGGCTGTTCGATTTGGATGGAGGCGCCCATTTCTAGTGCAGATTTGGAATTGTTTACGGATGCGTCAGGTTCTTGCGGGTATGGCGCAAATTGTCAAGGGCATTGGAGTGCGGGGCCTTGGCCGGAGGAGTGGAGAGGGGCCGGCTTGCTTGGTAATCTAGCGCTGTTAACGTTGTTCCCGATTGTCTTGGCGACTGTGGGGGGAATTGTTACGGAATAAGCAGGTGCGTTTTTGTTGTGATAATTTGGGTGTGGTGCAAGCGGTTAATAGTCAGTCAGCTACTTCACCTCCTGTTGTGCGTTTGCTTCGGCACCTGGTCCTCAAAGGGTTACGTTTGAATGCTTGTTTTGTGGCGGTGCATGTTCCTGGTGTTGATAATTCTATCGCTGATTCCCTTTCTCGTTTTCAGTGGGACCGTTTTTGCAGTTTGGTGCCCAGCGCGGAAGCGTGACCTTGGGGTCTCATCAGATCTGATTTGGCAGTCCGTGAGTAGGAGTACGTGGTCAGCTTATTCTTCAGTGTGGTTTCATTGGGAGCGACTGGTGGATCAGGTGGGGGGTTGCGAGGTAGTGGAGGATTTTCATGTGTTGTTGGTTTATTTCGTGGGGCTATCTTATAGTTCAGTATTGTCTTTCTCGGTGGCTTCTAAAAGGGTGGAGGCTGTGGCTTTTTGGTTGCGTTTGCGTGTTATAGCTGATGTGTCCCAGAGTTTTTTGGTGCGCCAGGCTCTGAAGGGATATAGGCGCAGTGTGGTTAGGAAGAATGCTAGTCCTCCGGTTTCTTTTTCGGTGTTACAACAGTTGTGGGAGCAGGTTGGTGTGGTGTGCAATTCTGAGTATGAGGTGTATTTGTTTAGGGCCGCGTTTTCTTTGGCTTTCTTTGGGGCCTTTAGGTTCTCGGAGCTGGTGGCGAGTAGTAGGGCGCGTGGCGGTGGATTGTTGATGGATGACATTCGTTTCGGTGATGAAGGTTTGCGATGTGTGTTGCGTAAGTCGAAAACTGATCAAGTCGGTAAGGGGGTTTGTATTTTGTTGCGCCCATTAGCTGGGTCTGTGCTGTGCCCTGTTCAGTGTGTGGAAGTGTTTTTGTTATTACGGCCGGGTGTGGCGGGTTCTTTTTTGGTGCAACAAGATGGTTCGGTGATGTCTCGTTTCCAGTTTGTGGCGATCTTCAGGCGGTGTCTGGCGGCTGCGGGTCATCCGGCCATGGAGTTTTACGTCGCATTCTTTCAGGATCGGGGCGGCAACTGAAGAAGCAAGATGGGGTCTCAGTGATGTAGTTATCAAGCGGATTGGACGGTGGGAATCGGATTGATTTCGGGGATATATTCACCCTCATATGTTGTAGAGGGGAAGGAGGTTTGTTGGAGTTTGCATGTTCGGGTTAAGTCTCATTGTGTTTGTTTTTTAGGGTCATCTTCATGTTTGGCGTGGATTCTGGGTCATTCCTACGTTCACTGAGGAGCGCTGAGAGCCGACGTGCGGAGGAACGGAAGGCAATTGGGTTTTCGGCCAGAGGAGTTGCAAGTGTTGTGGATTGGCGTGAGAGGGATGTTGCGGGGTCGGGTGTTGCCGGAGTTTCATGCTTTTGCGGGGTTGGATAGGCCCCCAGACATTTTAGTTTTGCACGTTGGGGGGAACGATTTAGGCTACTTTCACACTAGCGTTCGATCGGATCCGTTCTGAACGGATCCGATCATATTAATGCAGACGGAGGCTCCGTTCAGTATGGATCCGTCTGCATTAATAACTTGTAATAATCAATGTAAAGTCAATGGGGGACGGATCCGCTTGAAGATTGAGCCATATGGTGACATCTTCAAGCGGATCCGTTCCCATTGACTAACATTGTAAGTCTGAACGGATCCGCTCGCCTCCGCACGGCCAGGCGGACACCCGAACGCTGCAAGCAGCGTTCAGCTGTCCGCCTGTCCGTGCGGAGGCGAGCGGTGCGGAGGCTGAACGCCGCCAGACTGATGCAGTCTGAGCGGATCCGCTCCATTCAGACTGCATCAGGGCTGGACGGAGGCATTCGGGTCCGCTCGTGAGCTCCTTCAAACGGAGCTCACGAACGGACCGACGAACGCTAGTGTGAAAGTAGCCTTAGATGTTTGTCGCTCTAGGGATGTGATACGCGACATCAAACTGGATTTGTTGCGGTTGCTGGGTGAATTTCCTGATTTGTTGGTAGTTTGGTGTGAAGTGGTTGCTAGAAGGTTGTGGCGGTTTGCGAGGTCAGAAGATCAAGCCAGTTCTTTAATCCAAGCGCTGCAAAGCGCTTGGATTAAAGCTTCTGCCCCTGCCCTGCTGCTGTCATGGACAGCATACAGTTCCGTAATGCCGGCAAGGGACCAGGGGCAAGAGACCCCCCCCTCCTTTCCAGCGCTGCCCCCGGTCCCCCTGCTGTGTGTGAAGCCGCCGCCATCAGCAGAGAGTGTCAGCTGTAACCCCATAGATGCCGCGGGGCTCCCTCTCTCCATCATGGGGGCTGCTGCGCTGTGATGGCAGCGCCCGATGGTTGCCATGGCAACCGAACGCTTTGCAAAAGCATCCGCTGTTGCCACCTACAGGGCATCTGATAGTATTATACTTTGCAATGCAAGAGCATTGCAAAGTATAGTACAGCCATGAGCCCCACTGGATCTTCAAGATCCAAGAGGGACTTGATAAAAAAAAAAGTGAAACTAAAAGTTAAAATTTTTTTTTTTTTAAATGTAAAATTAAAAAAATTAATTGCCTTTTCCTATATAACAAAAAATACACATATTAGGTATCACCGCGTCCGTAACGACCGTCTCTATAAATATATCACATGATAGACCCCGTCCGATAAACACCATAAAAAAATCAAATAAAAACTGTGCAAAAAAAGCCATTTTTGTCACTTTACATCACAAAAAGTGCAACAGCAAGCGATCAAAAGGGCTTATGACCCCCAAAATAGTACCAATCAAATCGTCACCTCATCCCGCAAAAAATGATACCCTATTTAAGACAATCGCCCAAAAAATAAAAAAGCTATGGCTTTCAGACTATGGAGACACTAAAACATAATTTTTTTTGTTTCAGAAAAGTTATTATTGTGTAAAACTTAAATAAATAAAAAAAGTATACATATTAGGTATTGCCACGTCCGTAACGATCTGTTCTATAAAACTGTCACATGACCCAACCCCTCTGATAAACGCTGTAAAAATAAATAAATAAAAACTGTTCCAAAACAGCCAATTTTTTGTTCACCTTGCCCCATAAAGTGTAATAATGAATGATCAAAAAATCCTATGTACCCAAAAATGGTACCAATAAAAACCTCAACTCTTTCTGCAAAAAATGAGCCCCTGCACAAGACGATCGGCAGAAAAATAAAAAACCATATGGCGTTCAGAAAATGGACACACAAAAGCATAATTTCTTTTTCAAAAATGCTTCATTATGTAAAACTGAAACAAAGAATGTAGACATATTTGATATCATTGCGTCCGTAACAACCTGCTCTATAAAATAGCACATGATCTACCCTGCCAGATGAATCTTGTAAAAAAAATTAAAAAAAGGTGCCAAAACAGCCTTTTTTCAGTTACCTTGCCTCACAAAAAACTTAATATAGAGCAATTAAAAATCATATGTACCCCAAAATAGTACCAATAAAACTGGCACCTTATCCCCTAGTTTCCAAAATAGGGTCACTTTTTGGGAGTTCTACTGTATGGGTGCATCAGGGGGGCTTTAAATGGGACAAGGCATCTAAAACCAGTCCAGCAAAATCTGCCTTCCAAAAACCATACAGCGTTCCTTTCCTTCTGCGCCCTGCTGTGCGCCCTTACATCAGTTTACGACCACATGGGGGGTGTTTCTGTAAACCGCAGAATCAGGGTAAAAATATTGAGTTTTGTTTGGCTGTTAACCCTCAATGTGTTAAAGAAAAAAAATTTATAAAATGGAAAATCTGCCAAAAAAGTGAAATTTAGAAATTTATCTCCATTTTCCTTTAATTCTTGTGGAACACCTAAATGGTTAACAAAGCTTGTAAAATCGGTTTTGAGTTACTTGAGGGGTGTAGTTTCTACAATGGGGTCATTTATGGGTGGTTTCCACTTTTTAAGCCCCACAAAGTGACTTTAGACCTGAACTGGTCCTTAAAAAGTGGGTTTTGGAAATTTTCTTAAAAATTTTAAGAACTGCTTCTAAACTTCTAAGCCTTCTAACATCCTAAAAAAATAAAATGACATTTCCAAAATGATGCCAACATAAAGTAGACATATGGGAAATATTAAGTAATAAATATTTTATTAGGTATGACTTTCTGTTTTAGAAGCAGAGAAATGTAAATTTAGAAAATTGTGTATTTTTCTATTTTTTGGTAAATTTGGGATTTTTTCATAAATAAAGGTGAAATATATTGACTCAAATTTTTATTCATGAAGTACAATATGTCACGAGAAAACAATTTCAGAATGGCTTGGATAAATAAAAGTGTTCCATAGCTATTACAACATAAAGTGACGCATGTCAGATTTGTAAATTTTGACCTGGACACTGGGGCATCAATGACCCTTGGTCATGAAAGGGTAGACTTTAATGTCCATACACAAGCCATCTGTCCGCAGAGTAATGAAGACCATGGGCTATCTGACTTCTACTATAGATGCAGTTCCATGGGCAAAAAACCTCTTGCGAGACCTCCAGTTAAGTATGATTCAAGTGAAGCGTGCCAATCATCACAACCTGGAGGGAAGATTCAGCCTGAAACCGGCAGTAATCCTCAGTCTGAACTGGTGGTTACAAACCAAAAATCTGACCAAAGGAAGGTCATTTCAATATGTTCCCCCAATAATGATAACAACCGATGCGTCAGCCAAAGGCTGGGGGGCCTATGTGCAGAATAAATGGATCCAAGGGAAGTGGTCGCACCAGGATCTGCATCAGTCTTCAAACTTCAAAGAAATGAAGACAGTACTGAAGTCGCTGTTCCATTTTCAACCTCTCCTAGAGGGGAAATCTGTATTAATCCGGTCAGACAATCTCGCCACTGTGTTTTATCTGAACAAACAAGGAGGAACGCATAAGATTATGCAAGCAAATATTCATCTGGGCCGAATCACAACTTTTGGAGTTGAGAGCGATTCATATAAGAGGCTGTTACAATACACAAGCGGATCTTCTGAGTCGGACAACGATGAATCCAGCAGAATGGGAATTAAATCCACTCTACTTCAATCAAGTAATAACCAGATGGGGCTCTCCATCCTGGGACTTGATGGCATCCAGACAAAACAGGAAGCTGCAGAAGTTCTGTTCCTTGAACAGGTTCGACAGGCTGACAGTGGTGGATGCATTTTCAATGTCTTGGAGTCACCAGTTTGTGTACATATTTCCACCAGTTCCTCTCATCTTGAAGGTCCTACAAAAGATTGTAGTAGAGAAGCCGAGAGCAATACTGATCGCACCATTTTGGCCCCGGAGGTTATGGTTTCCTCTTCTTCTTCAGCTATCCAGAGGGAATTTTTGAAAACTTCCGAAAGCCCCTGATTTGCTCCTCCAGCGGGGACTATTTCATCAGAATCTGGACAGGCTTCATCTCACGGCCTAGGATGTTGAGAGAACCAGATTAGAAGGAAGGGGTTTTCCAGATTCAGTTATTAATACGCTACTGAATTCCTACAAGCACTCTACCAATTTAAGATATGCCAAAGTTTAAAAAAAAATTAGAGCATGGCTGTCTGAAAATAATTATGATGAAGTCGATATATCTATAATTCTTCAGTTCCTTCAGGAAGGATTTGACAAGGGCTTGAAACCAAATACCTTGAAATCCCAGATGACTGCGATCAATATCATGACAGAGAACAAATTCATCTCTCATCCCCTGATATCCAGGTTCTTCAAAGCCTTAAGAAGATTAAGACCTGTGGTACACGAACCATTTCCAGTATGGGATTTATCCTTAGTGCTGAGAGGGCTTACCAAGCTGCCCTTTAAATCATCGGAGCAAGTGGACCTCAGGTTCCTTTCCTGCAAAGTCTTATTCCTGGTGGCAATAACCTCAGCAAAAAGGTTAGGAATTGCTGCGGGCCCTCTCATCCAGATATCCATATTTACGGATGCTTCCCGATGGAATACTGATTAGGACCATGTCATCCTTTCTGCCAAAGGTCCCTTCCACTACAAACATCAATAAGGAGACTTTTCTTCCGGTGTTCTTTCCGAATCCGACGACTGAAGAGGAAGACCAGTTTCATACGCTTGATGTGAAAAGAGCGGTAGAAACCTATTTGCAAAGAACAGAGGAATTCCGAACAGCCGAGAATCTATTCCTGATATATTTTGGACCAAGAAAGGGTCAAACACCATCCAAGGATTCACTCGCCCGATGGAAAAAAACTACAATCATGGAAACCTACTTGCTAGGAGAGACTCAACCCCTGTCCATCAAGGTGCATTCCACGAGATCTGCAGCGGCCTCCTGGGCAGAATACGCTCAAGTGTCCATACAAGAAATCTGCAACGGAGCGTCGTGGTCCACTCCATTGACCTTTGCAAAACATTATTGTCTGGACATCGACTCCAGGGGCTCAGCCTTTGGCTCAGGCGTTCTGAATTCGGTACTGGTCTAAATCACCCCCCCTTTGGAATCTATAAAAATCCCATTCTGTGCTGCCGAGGACGATAAGGGAAAGAAGAAAGTTAGTACCTGGAATTTTACTTTCCTTGAGTCCGAAGGCAGCACAGGCATACCCTCCCTAATAAATGTCTTCATTATTAATTGCTGCAACTGTGTGAATCTATTCTTTAATACAAGGAGCAGTTGCATCTACACTACGTGCAGAATTATTAGGCAAATGAGTATTTTGACCACATCATCCTCTTTATGCATGTTGTCTTACTCCAAGCTGTATAGGCTCGAAAGCCTACTACCAATTAAGGATATTAGGTGATGTGCATCTCTGTAATGAGAAGGGGTGTGGTCTAATGACATCAACACCCTATATCAGGTGTGCATAATTATTAGGCAACTTCCTTTCCTTTGGCAAAATAGGTCAAAAGAAGGACTTGACAGGCTCAGAAAAGTCATAAATAGTGAGATATCTTGCAGAGGGATGCAGCACTCTTAAAATTGCAAAGCTTCTGAAGCGTGATCATCGAACAATCAAGCGTTTCATTCAAAATAGTCAACAGGGTCGCAAGAAGCGTGTGGAAAAACCAAGGCGCAAAATAACTGCCCATGAACTGAGAAAAGTCAAGCGTGCAGCTGCCAAGATGCCACTTGCCACCAGTTTGGCCATATTTCAGAGCTGCAACATCACTGGAGTGCCCAAAAGCACAAGGTGTGCAATACTCAGAGACATGGCCAAGGTAAGAAAGGCTGAAAGACGACCACCACTGAACAAGACACACAAGCTGAAACGTCAAGACTGGGCCAAGAAATATCTCAAGACTGATTTTTCTAAGGTTTTATGGACTGATGAAATGAGAGTGAGTCTTGATGGGCCAGATGGATGGGCCCGTGGCTGGATTGGTAAAGGGCAGAGAGCTCCAGTCCGACTCAGACGCCAGCAAGGTGGAGGTGGAGTACTGGTTTGGGCTGGTATCATCAAAGATGAGCTTGTGGGGCCTTTCTGGGTTGAGGATGGAGTCAAGCTCAACTCCCAGTCCTACTGACAGTTTCTGGAAGACACCTTCTTCAAGCAGTGGTACAGGAAGAAGTCTGCAAGGTAAGAAAAACATGATTTTCATGCAGGACAATGCTCCATCCCATGCGTCCAAGTACTCCACAGCGTGGCTGGCAAGAAAGGGTATAAAAGAAGAAAATCTAATGACATGGCCTCCTTGTTCACCTGATCTGAACCCCATTGAGAACCTGTGGTCCATCATCAAATGTGAGATTTACAAGGAGGGAAAACAGTACACCTCTCTGAACAGTGTCTGGGAGGCTGTGGTTGCTGCTGCACGCAATGTTGATGGTGAACAGATCAAAACACTGACAGAATCCATGGATGGCAGGCTTTTGAGTGTCCTTGCAAAGAAAGGTGGCTATATTGGTCACTGATTTGTTTTTGTTTTGTTTTTGAATGTCAGAAATGTATATTTGTGAATGCTGAGATGTTATATTGGTTTCACTGGTAAAAATAAATAATTGAAATGGGTATATATTTGTTTTTTGTTAAGTTGCCTAATAATTATGCACAGTAATAGTCACCTGCACACACAGATATCCCCCTAAAATAGCTAAAACTAAAAACAAACTAAAAACTACTTCCAAAAATATTCAGCTTTGATATTAATGAGTTTTTTGGGTTCATTGAGAACATGGTTGTTGTTCAATAATAAAATTAATCCTCAAAAATACAACTTGCCTAATAATTCTGCACTCCCTGTAGTACCTATTTATAGCCATGTTAATCAGCAAGTTGGGCGGTCCTACAGACTGAGGAGGCCAACATTTAACCCATTCTGTGCTGCCTTCGGACTCAAGGAAAGTAAAATTACAGGTACTAATTTTCTTCTATATCTGTACACACTGCATCTATTATACCTCGTACCTTACATATCAGTACACTGCTGTATATACTATATATCTGTACACACTGCATCTATTATACCTCGTTCCTCACATATCAGTACACTGCTGTATATACTATATATCTGTACACACTGCATCTATTTTACCTCGTACCTCACATATCAGTACACTGCTGTATATACTATATATCTGTACACACTGCATCTATTATACCTCGTACCTCATATCAGTACACTGCTGTATATACTATATATCTGTACACACTGCATCTATTATACCTCGTACCTCACATATCAGTACACTGCTGTATATACTATATATCTGTACACTGCATCTATTATACCTCGTACCTCATATCAGTACACTGCTGTATATACTATATATCTGTACACACTGCATCTATTATACCTCGTACCTCACATATCAGTACACTGCTGTATATACTATATATCTGTACACACTGCATCTATTATACCTCGTACCTCATATCAGTACACTGCTGTATATACTATATATCTGTACACACTGCATCTATTATACCTCGTACCTCACATATCAGTACACTGCTGTATATACTATATATCTGTACACACTGCATCTATTGTACCTCGTACCTCACATATCAGTACACTGCTGTATAGACTATATACTGTATCTGTACACTGCATCTATTATACCTCGTACCTCACATATCAGTACACTGCTGTATATACTATATATCTGTACACACTGCATCTATTATACCTCGTACCTCACATATCAGTACACTGCTGTATATACTATATATCTGTACACACTGCATCTATTATACCTCATACCTCACATATCAGTACACTGCTGTATATACTATATATCTGTACACACTGCATCTATTATACCTCATACCTCACATATCAGTACACTGCAGTATATACTATATATCTGTACACACTGCATCTATTATACCTCGTACCTCACATATCAGTACACTGCTGTATATACTATATATCTGTACACACTGCATCTATTATACCTCGTACCTCACATATCAGTACACTGCTGTATATACTATATATCTGTACACACTGCATCTATTATACCTCATACCTCACATATCCGTACACTGCTGTATATACTATATATCTGTACACACTGCATCTATTATACCTCGTACCTCACATATCCGTACACTGCTGTATATACTATCTATCTGTACACACTGCATCTATTATACCTCGTACCTCACATATCAGTACACTGCTGTATATACTATATATCTGTACACACTGCATCTATTATACCTTGTACCTCACATATCAGTACACTGCTGTATATACTGTATATCTGTACACAGTGCATCTATTATACCTCGTACCTCACATATCAGTACACTGCTGTATATACTATATATCTGTACACACTGCATCTATTATACCTCGTACCTCACATATCAGTACACTGCTGTATATACTATATATCTGTACACACTGCATCTATTATACCTCGTACCTCACATATCAGTACACTGCTGTATATACTGTATATCTGTACACCCTGCATCTATTATACCTCGTACCTCACATATCAGTACACTGCTGTATATACTATATACCTGTACACACTGCATCTATTATACCTCGTACCTCACATATCAGTACACTACTGTATATACTATATATCTGTGCACACTGCATCTATTATACCTCGTACCTCACATATCAGTACACTGCTGTATATACTATATATCTGTACACAGTGCATCTATTATACCTCGTACCTCACATATCAGTACACTGCTGTATATACTATATATCTGTACACACTGCATCTATTATACCTCGTACCTTACATATCAGTACACTGCTGTATATACTATATATCTGTACACACTGCATCTATTATACCTCGTACCTCACATATCAGTACACTGCTGTATATACTATATATCTGTACACAGTGCATCTATTATACCTCGTACCTCACATATCAGTACACTGCTGTATATACTATATATCTGTACACACTGCATCTATTATACCTCGTACCTTACATATCAGTACACTGCTGTATATACTATATATCTGCACACACTGCATCTATTATACCTCGTACCTCACATATCAGTACACTGCTGTATATACTATATACAGTCATGTGAAAAAATTAGGACACCCTTTGAAAGCATGTGGTTTTTTGTAACATTTTTAATAAAAGGTTATTTCATCTCCGTTTCAACAATACAGAGAGATTAAAGTAATCCAACTAAACAAAGAAAACTGAAGAAAAGTCTTTTCAAGATCTTCTGTAAATGTCATTCTACAAAAATGCCTATTCTAACTGAGGAAAAAGATAGGACACCCTCACATGTATTCCCTCTTAAATTGGCTCAGATCTCACACAGGTATATCACACCAGGTGCACATAATTAGTAGATCGTTACTCTGCATGTTGAATGAGGCTTGCCCTATTTAAACCTCAGACATTTAGTTTGGTGTGCTCCTGACTGTTGAAGTGAGAGTGAGCACCATGGTGAGAGCAAAAGAGCTGTCAGAGGACTTCAGAAAAAAGATTGTAGCAGCCTATGAGTCTGGGAAGGGATTTAAAAAGATCTCAAAAGATTTTGAAATCAGCCATTCCACTGTCCGGAAGATAGTCTACAAGTGGAGGGCTTTCAAAACAACTGCCAACATGCCCAGGACTGGTCGCCCCAGCAAGTTCACCCCAAGAGCAGACCGCAAGATGCTAAAAGAGGTCTCCAAAAACCCTAAAGTGTCATCTCGAGAACTACAGCAGGCTCTGGCTACTGTTGATGTAGAAGTACATGCCTCTACAATCAGAAAGAGACTGTACAAGTTTAACTTGCATGGGAGGTGTGCAAGGAGGAAACCTTTGCTTTCCTTGAGAAACATCGAGGCCAGACTGACATTTGCCAGAGATAAAGTTGACAAAGACCAGGACTTCTGGAATAATGTTCTTTGGACAGATGAGTCCAAAATTGAATTATTTGGACACAACAGCAGAGGACATGTTTGGCGTAAACCAAACACAGCATTCCAAGAAAAGAACCTCATACCAACTGTGAAGCATGGAGGTGGAAGTGTCATGGTTTGGGGCTGCTTTGCTGCAGCAGGACCTGGTCAGCTCACCATCATAGAATCCACAATGAATTCTACTGTGTATCAGAAGGTGCTTGAAGAACATGTGAGACCATCAGTTAGAAAATTAAAGCTGAAGCGGAACTGGACCATGCAACATGACAATGACCCAAAACATACTAGTAAATCAACCAAAGATTGGCTGAAAAAGAAGAAATGGAGAGTCCTGGAATGGCCAAGTCAAAGTCCAGATTTGAATCCCATTGAGATGCTGTGGGGTGACTTGAAAAGGGCTGTACGTGCAAGAAACCCCTCAAACATCTCACAGCTGAAAAAGTTCTGCATTGAGGAGTGGGGTAAAATTTCCTCAGACCGATGTCGAAGACTGGTAGATGGCTACAAGAACCGTCTCACTGCAGTTATTTCAGCCAAAGGAGGTAACACTCGCTATTAGGGGCAAGGGTGTCCTATCTTTTTCCTCAGTTAGAATAGGCATTTTTGTAGAATGACATTTACAGAAGATCTTGAAAAGACTTTTCTTCAGTTTTCTTTGTTTAGTCGGATTACTTTAATCTCTCTGTATTGTTGAAACGGAGATGAAATAACCTTTTATTAAAAATGTTACAAAAAACCACATGCTTTCAAAGGGTGTCCTAATTTTTTCACATGACTGTATCTGTACACACTGCATCTATTATACCTCGTACCTCACATATCAGTACACTGCTGTATATACTATATATCTGTACACACTGCATCTATTATACCTCGTACCTCACATATCAGTACACTGCAGTATATACTATATATTTGTACACACTGCATCTATTATACCTCGTACCTCACATATAAGTACACTGCTGTATATACTATATATCTGCACACACTGCATCTATTATACCTCGTACCTCACATATCAGTACACTGCTGTATATACTATATATCTGTACACACTGCATCTATTATATCTCGTACCTCACATATCAGTACACTGCTGTATATACTATATATCTGTACACACTGCATCTATTGTACAGCAGATGTCGGGAAGGAGTTAAAAAATAAAACCAAAGCATAAAACAAAAACAAAAATGAACCATTTTCAGCCAAAAAATATATAGAACTAACTTTGCCCTGAAGCCCAAAAACCATCAATGTGTCATTGGCCGGCATGTTGCTGGAGGCGGTCGCTGCGCGGCTGCTCTACAATAGTTCAGCGACACAGAGAGGGAAGTATTAGAAAGCCGCACCCCAAGCCCCATACACCGCCATATAATGCTGCTAACAACAGAACAGAATGTGCATGAAAACCGTACAGTATTAATCACTGGACATGGCGAAGTGCGGCCGACAGTAACGTAGCGCGGGCGCCGTCCGACATGCTGCACCGCAGGGAAGGCGACCATTACAAGGGATAGTTAGAAAAGCTCTGAGTCCAGGCGGCGAGCACAACAATGGAAGCTCTATAGGCGGCACAATACGGAGCGCGCGGTATGTTCTCACACTAACAATGTATAGAGTTGGGACCAAGACACCTCGTCGTGTAGACGTCGCCTTAAACTGAGCGCGTGCGACCAGCTCAGCACGACCGGCCAAAAATAAGGACAAGAACAGCAGGTGGCGCTGTACAGATCCAGTGTATTGCAGAACTCATTACCTGCGGTTATAACAGACATGATGGCGGAGGAGACCACAGACACCCAGATGACAGGACCGACAACTCTGATGGACAGAAGTAGTCAGACATTTATTCCATAAAAAGGGAAAAAACACAACAAATGCCGCGTATAGTGCGGAAAGAAGCGTCACATTGTCACATCTCTACAGAAATAGGAAAAGCTGATTAATAATTATATGTTCCCCAAATGTGTCCCAGAAACATAAAGAAGCCCCTACAGCGACATCAGTGGAGGACGGGGAAGGGTTAATGATGCCCCCATGAGGTACGTGCACTCGGCGGTGTATCTCCGCTCCAGGATCCACACCTGTTACCTGCAGATCCTGACACGGATTTCCCCAGATCTCCCCCTCTGCATTGTAAAGGGAGAAATCCGCACGGACAATCCACCGGCCGCAGATCTCCGGATCCGCTCCGCAGGTCACTCCTGACGCAGGAAACTTCCGCTCCGTGTAGATGAGATACTGGGAATCCCATCTGCTTAGGCGGTATTATTTCACTCTGGAAAACCAGCAGGTAATACGCACCGTGCGCTTGTACCCGAAGGCCATCTGCGCACGTTGCGGAATACGCTCAGTCTTTCCACGCAAATTACCATGTGGAAAAACCGTAACGAATTACAGCAAAGTGTATGAGATTCCCCCGATCATGTACACTTCGCCGACTATTTCCGTGCGGATTCCCAGATCTGCGGCCTGTCAGTTATGTCTGCGGATTTCACCCTTTTCAGTGGAAAACCGCATCTTATCCGCACCAAAAACCGTAATCACACATTGCAGGTACTGGTGCGGATACGCTGCGGATCTGATGTGCGTTCACCCGAACTCGTGTGCAGACGACGTAACTTTTCATTTGTCTCAAGCATCGATTCTGGATCTGATCTCCAAGGAATATAAAATAATCGTACAGTAACCCCCCCACCATAGAGCCGCCATATACATTGTGTGATCGGAGGCTCCGCCCATACAGCGCTATATAGTGACTTATAGGCGGAGATTATAACGGGACGTGGACGCATCGGCCTCAGCTTATTATTCGAACAGAGGCTCCATCCCACACACAGAAGACAACATGTAGGGGTTCTGAGAAGGAGGCGGTGAAGGTGTGTAAGTGTCTGATGGGGTCACACATCTGATAGAAGGACAGACGCCCGGCCTCATAGTCTAAGAAGACCCCAAGTCTAGGACATGTTGTATCTACACTGAGGGGGGATCCGACTGAGCGGTGATACGCTGTACATACTGCACCAAACATATACAAACACCAAGATTTATCATTACATCTAATACTAGACTGCTGTCCTTTCCTTACTATACTGGGATAGGACAGTCCGATGTTACATCCTCCTATCTGGTCCCACTCTACCTCCCAGTAATGTCTTCCTGAGGAGAGGCCATATCTGCTTAACAACTGGGACCGATTCAGGAACCTTCCTGGTGATTCTGGTCTGTTCTGTTCTTCTTCTGTACTTGTTGCTGTTTTCAGATCTTCTGATATCTTCACATGTCTATGAGCAGTGTCCTTATCCAGCAATATGTCTGGAACATGGAGCCCGAGCTCTGATGTGACATTGGTGACAATATCCCCCATAGATCGGTGTAAGGTCAGTGAGATCAGAACCTCATCCAGATCATCCTCAGACCTGCCCTCTCCACCATCTCCCTCTGTGTCCTCATCATCTCCATGACCACATACTGTAATGTCACTTTCTTGTAGGAGTCTTATTGGGTCGGTGACATGACACATCTCCTCCACGTGACGCATCTTCCTGGACAGCTCGTCCTTCTCTATTTCCAGCTTCTTGATCAGATCAGATATCTGGGACACAATCTTCTCCTCCTGCCTGGAGATCTCGCTCAGCGCTTTCTTTTCTGCCATTTCCAGTTGCTCCTTAATGTCCATAAATAACTTCCTGACGTTCTTCCTCTTATCAGAGGCCTTCTCCTGGATATTCCTCTGACGATCCTGCAGATTCTGAAGTTTAGTCAGAATTTTTGCTTTTTGTGGGTTTAGTTCCTCCAGATATGTCCTCAGCTTCTTCTTCTTCTTCTCAGACGCCTCATCTAGAAGTTCCACCTGGTGTCCCCTGTGCTCGCCGACCAGACAGCAAAACACACACACACAAGCTGCGTCCTGCGGGCAGTATAACTCCAGAACCTTCTTGTGGAGGGAACATTTTTTGATGCCCAAGGATCTGGTGGGTTCTGTTAATATATGATCCATTGTCTTGTTGTGGGCTGTCAGGTGGTCATCACATAGAGAGTTCTCACACTGCAGACATGTCCTCACAGCTGGTACAGGAGACTTAGTGCAGTATATACAGAAGATCCCGGTCTCCTCCATATCAGGCCGAGCAGATAAGAAACGCTCCACTATGTTCCCCAGCTTCCTGTTCTTCTCCAGGGCCGGACGCTCCGGATATTCTGCTCTGCAGTCAGGACAGGAATACACTCCAGCTGCCTCCTGTGCATCCAGCGCACTCACAATACACGAGCGGCAGAAGTAGTGTCCACATCTCAGGGATACAGGATCTGTATAGAGGCTCAGGCAGATGGAGCAGTCCAGCTCGGCCCTCAGATCAGCAGAAGCCATTGTGGTATGAGGAGCAGGAACCGAAAGTGGAAAAGTCTCTTCCCCTAAAGAGGGCGGAGAGCTCCTGTAGAAGAATTAACCCCTGCAGCTCAGAGATTGTGTTTACTGCTGATTCATACTGAGGAAGACAATGATGAGTGATCACTGACGGGATCTGGTGCGGATCCTGGTGGAGTAGTTGTAGTGATTCCTCCTGTAAATAGAGAGAATCCTCCTCCAGAACCAGTAAGAAGAAGAGGAGAAATCACCTACAAAACTGCAGTACAATAAAGTTCTGTCCGTACAAAGAATGGGAGATGAAATGTCGCCTATGTCCTTGCAGGTTACTAGACGCTCCCTGAGTCCAGGGGGGCAGCACATAGATGAGGAGCGTTTTACTTTATAATATCATCTAGCGCTGCCCCCCCAAAAAAAAAATTCCACTTTTTATATAGTTTATAGATCGGCATAAGATCCAAACCCAGATCATCAACTTTACATAGACACAGGTCCATCAAGTCCTAGCAGAGGTAACTTGTGATATTTTTCAGGAAAGACATTGAGGTCCCTCTAGAACCTGTAGGATGAATGGACCATCACCACCTCCTCTGGTGGAGAGCTCCATAGTCTCACTGCTCTTACAGTAAGGATAGCAGACTAGTAGAATAAATCCAGGCTGATCGCAACACTGCTGAGGTCACAGCTGCAGGAGCGGTACAGGAAAGCTTTATTGGTGCGACAAACCGCGTTTCAGGACCGTACCGATCCCTTCGTCAGGTACAATACACTATAAACACAGAGAGCTTCAGTTTAAAAAGACAATTTGGCGGGAAAAGACAGAGCGGGGAGCAGGAGGAGACTAGGGACGCCCCTTCGAACTGAGAGACAAGGAGCCAATTATAATGTCCTTAGAGGTGCAGAAAACTGTCACATAAATTACAATAGGGCCGTCAGTAAGATAAATTGGGTCGAGGTGAAGCAAACAATAATTAATGAAGCTGAAATTAAGGCGACATGCACACGGATAAACGGATAAACTGTTCATTTTTAACAGACGTTTTTTTCATTGATGACTTTCTGAGAAATAGACTTTAAAAACCCATTCAATAAGACAAGATAGACCATATTCTATTTTTTTACGTCCATTACTCACCGGCCGTCAAAAAAACTGCCAAGTGAATAACCCCATAGACTACCATTGGTCTTAAAACAGACGTGTGATGTCAGTTTTTTCTGTCGTGTGCATGTAGCCTAAGACCAACATATATAGACAAAAAAAATAATAAATTAACTGCACACAATATAAAACAGAATATAAAATGATTCTCAAAGCAAAAATAAATAAAAATTATTAAGTGACTTAAAGATTAGTAAATTTGATACCCGCTATGGAAAGTTTATTCACATATGTGCAACGGTGTGCTGCCACGGGTTCCTTTAAGATGTTGTAAGAGATCCCGTTTGTGACGCCAAGTGATATTGTCACGGTAGGTAAGATAAGGGAAGGAAACAGAACATGACAAGGCAAACAGAACAACTGACTAGGCCCTAAATGCTAGGGAACAAAGGGGTTACCTCCTAGCAATCCCTAAAACACTTTCCCTAAGCTACTATACCCATGTGCATATCTCAATGGTAGATATGCACATGCCCACGTACCTAAGACTATAACACACTGAACCAAACCCTCAGCTGTAGGGAAGAGGTAAAGAGACACCCAGCTCCGTCAACAACCGAAGGAGCTAGCGTCACCCTAGAGGCCTAGTAAAAACAGACACAGAAGGAAAAACGGAAAAGGACTTATCTAGAGATGTGTTGGAGCAGACGATCCACCAAACTTCCAGAGCTCACACAAGGCAGAACTATAACCCGCAAAGGCTATAAGGAGAGGAAGGAATAAATAGCCTCACCAATTACCTAAAGAACAACACCTGGGAGGAGGTGGGATTCAGTTCTAACCCACAACAAAACAAACTGTCAGATCGAGTCACGTGCAGCAACTCTGACAGATCTCCTCAGAACACCCACAGGGCAGGGGCGTGACAGTACCTCCCCCTCTATAGGTGACCTCCGGACACCCAGGCCCAACTTTATCCGGGTGTGCCCTGTGAATGGCATTGACAAGGCGACTAGCATTAATATCGGTAGCCGGAGCCCACATTCTTTCCTCGGGACCATATCCCCTCCAATGCACAAGGTACTGAAGGGAACCCTGAAGAACACGTGAGTAAAGAAATCTAGAGATCTGAAACTCTAGATTACCATCAACCAAAACAGGAGGAGGAGGCAAAGAAGATGATTCCGCAGGTTCCACATATTTCTTCAACAAGGACCTGTGAAACACATTATGGATCTTCCAAGCCTGCGGAAGTTCCAGACGAAACGCCACGGGATTGACAATGGCCTAGATTTTGTAAGGGCCAATACATTTTGGACCCAATTTCCAAGAGGGTACCTTCATCTTAATGTTTTTAGTGGACAACCCCACCAAATCACCCACACACAGGTCTGGACCAGTCATACGTCTCTTGCCAGCCATCCGTTTATATCTTTCACCCATTTTTTTCAAATGAATTTGAATCTTCCGCCAGACAGATGACAAAGAGGAAGAGAATCTCTCCTCTTCCGGTATCCCAGAAGATTCGGTCCTAGAAAAAATACCAAACTGAGGGTGAAAACCATATGCGCCAAAAAATGGTGACTTATCAGTTGACTCCTGCCTACAGTTATTCAAGGCAAACTCAGCTAAAGACAAGAACGAGGACCACTCATCCTGATTCTCAGTGACAAAACACCTTAAATAGGTCTCCAGGTTTTGGTTAGTGCGCTCAGTTTGACCATTCGACTGAGGATGAAAAGCCGAAGAGAAAGACAACTGAATACCCAGACAAGAAAAAAACGCCCTCCCAAACCTGGAAACAAATTGTGTCCCCCTATCAGACACCACATCAGAGAGAATGCCATGTAGATTCACAATGTTATTAATAAAAACCTGAGCGAGAGTTTTCGCATTGGGCAAACCTGAAAAAGTGAGCCATCTTGCTGAAGCGGTCCACTACCACCAAAATCATAGTTTTCCCAGAGGAACTCGGCAAATCAGTAATGAAGTCCATGTACAAATGCGTCCAAGAATGAGATGGGATGGACAAAGGAAGAAGCGATCCTGATGGCTGAGTGTGAGCCACTTTCACTTTGCACAGGTCTGACAAGCTGCTACATAACCCTCAACACTTTTACGCAACCCTGGCCACCAGAATCTCCGGGAAATAAGATCTACAGTGGATCTACTTCCAGGAAGTCCCGCAAGGAACAAACAACTTGAGTGGAGGACAAAAATCAGGTGCCTCCTTTTGAGCCCCCAACACTTCCGGCTCCAGCTCGGGTTAAAGAGCGGAAACCACCACCCAATCAGCCAAAATCGGAGCGGGGTCCTCCGAATCCCCCCTGGAAAGCTACGTGACAACGCATCTGCTTTGATGTTTTTAATCCCAGGGCGATAGGTGAACACAAAATTGAACCTGGTAAAAAACAATGACCATCTAGCCTGCCTAGGATTTAAACGCTTTGCAGATTGCAGGTAAGCCAGATTCTTATGGTCAGTAAATACTATAATCGGATGGGTAGCCCCTTTTAGCCAATGACGCCACTCTTCAAAGGCCAATTTGATGGCCAACAACTCTCTATTCCCAACATCATAATTTCTTTCGGCGCCCGAGAGTTTCTTGGAGAAAAAAGCACACGGGCGCCATTTGCTCCGACTCCCACTTCTGATGCGTCAACCTCCACAATGAAGGGTTAAGACACATCTGGTTGCATCAGAATGGGAGCAGAAGCAAAACATTTCTTAACAGCAGAAAAAGCCTGTAATGCCTCATCCGACCAGACAGAGAAGTCAGCGCCCTTCCTAGTCATATCTGTCAAAGGTTTGACAATGGTGGAATAATTCAGGATACGTTTTCTGTAGTAATTAGTAAATCCTAAAGACCGCATCAGGGCTTTCTGATTCTCCGGCCGGCCCCATTGCAGTACCGCCTGGACCTTTTCGGGATCCATACGAAAACCGGAGGCAGAAAGCAAGTACCCCAAAAATGGCAGCTCCTGAACCGCAAACACAGATTTTTCCAACTTAGCATACAATTTATTCTCCCGAAGGATAAATAACACGTGTCTCAAATGATCCTGATGAGTCTTCATATCGGGTGAGTAAATTTGTATGTTATCGAGGTAAATAACAACAAACCTCCCCACCAAATGATGAAAAATTTCATTGATAAAGCACTGAAAGACTGCTGGAGCATTAGCTAAACCAAAGGGCATGACTAGGTTCTCAAAGTGACCCTCGGGGGGTATTGAAGGCCGTTTTCCATTCATCTCCTTCCCTGATTCTGATAAGATTATAAACTCATCTTAAATCCAACTTAGAAAACACCTTGGTACCAACAATCTGATCAAATAGATCCGGAATCAAGGGAAGGGAATAAGGTTCATGGACAGTAATGAGATTCAGTTCCTGGAAATCTAGGCACGGTCTAAGGGATCCGTCCTTCTTCTTTATGAAAAAGAAGCCAGCGGCCAAAGGAGACTTAGATAGTCTAATATGTCCCTTTGCCAAACTCACGGCAATATACTCCCGCATAGCAATTCTTTCAGGTTGAGAAAGATTATATAACCGAGATTTTGGCAATTTTGCTCCGGGGATGAAACTGACCGGACAATCATACTCTTGGTGAGGGAGCAACTTCTGAGCTCCACCCTCCGAGAATACGTCCGAAAAATCGGAAAGAAACTGAGGCAACACCTTAGTGGACACCCCCGAAATAGAGGCACCAAGACAGTTGCTCATACAAAATTCACTCCAATTACTGATTTGTCTGGTTTGCCAGTCAATGGTAGGGTTATGTTTTATCAACCATGGTAAACCCAGAACCATCGGAGCAGGCTAGCCTTTCATAACAAAGCAAGAAATGAACTCAACATGAGAATCACCCACCCTCAAATGAATATCCTGAACTATATGAGTTAGACTTCTTTGCGAGAGGGGCGGAATCTATAGCAAACACTGGTATCCCTTTGCTTAATGCGCTAGTTTTAAAACCATGACTCTGAAGAAATTGAAAATCAATAAGATTAACCCCTGCGCCACTGTCAACAAATACCTTTAACTCAAAATTTCCAGAGTCTACCGCCACCACGGCAGGCAGGAGGAATCGGGTACTGCAGGTAGGATACGAATATGCCTGCTCTGACTCCCCATTCACACTACCAAGAGTAAGGGAGTTTTTTTTCCTTTGAAGGAATCCCCTATTTGTTTTTCATTAATACTTCGAGGTTTAATAAAAGGGCACACATTAACGAAATGACCATCTTTACCACAGAAGTAACACAGTCTATTCAGCTTCCTAAAATTCCTATTACCAGAGGAAGAAGTGCAGTGTCCCAGGGGGTCAGTAGTGTATGCTGGGCTTGGTAGTGCAGATTAAGCCACTAACCTGGGATCCACTGTCGTCTTCAATTCTGGGCAGCGACTGGAACAGGCAGGTGATTAAAAGTTCGTGACGCCAGTGTCAATTAAACGGTGACACGCCGTGTATAGTAATGTAGAAGAATGAAGCAACCACAGGATAGCCAACCATAAACCTGGAACTTTACTGAATAGCAGTGATAATTATACATGGACGCAGTTGGAAAGCGCCGTTCCTTGGAAGACAGTTGGTTTCTATTTGAATACAGGTGGTTCTTAGAAGTACAGACTGGCCGGTTATAGCAATGTTCTTTACAGAGTGTTAATTACAGGAGATGCAGTACAGGCGGCTTGCACACTATTCCTGACTGGTCCTGAAACATGTGACTTATTCTCCAAGGTCTAATGCCCTATATCTGGCGTATCCTTGAAGCTGTCCTTATCTAGTACCTCCTCTGTTATCTTGAGTACCTCTTGCTTTATCAGATTGGCCTCGGTTGTATTCTGTATCTTCAGGCTGTTTAACTATGCCCTTCTTGCTTCTATGAATACGGACTCAGGAGGGGAACCTTCTCCTCAGAACTGGAATCCGGTTACAGGGCTTTCTCTATCCTCTCAGCACCGAGTCTAGAAACTTCTGCCTTCCTGAGCTAGGCCCTAGCCTATTTATACTGAACTGGGGGCTCCCTCTGCTGGCTGTGACAAGAATTGCCGGTAACCGGCCTGACTGGCTTAAAGGGAAATACACATTTCAACCTAGCAGTGTCGGGTAGCCTACCCGTATGCTGCACACCCCCAGACTTTAACGTGAGTAAGGCCT